>NC_092781.1:22109803-22409803 GCF_047496795.1 Chiloscyllium punctatum | reverse complement strand
CAAATTCAACATAATGAGAGGGGATCAGTGAACATGTGTACGTGTCTGACATAACGTGGTCAAGTGAGCGAGTGAATTAGTACGTGTGAAGAATGTGTGTGAAAGCGTGTGTAGATGAGTGAGTGTGTATTTCTGAGATCATGAGTATCTGCATGAGGCTTGATGTGCAAGTGTAAACAAGCTGAAGCAAGAGTTTGAGAGCGAGTGTATGAGTGCAGATGTGTGAGTAACAACGTGTACAAAAGTGAAGTTATGTCACTGTGTGAGTGAGTGTGTGTGTGTGAGACACAGAGAGAGGAGTCTGTGTGTGTGTGCGTGTGTAACTGTGAGCGAGAGAGTGTGTCATGAAATTGTGCATGGGACAGAGTGTCTGCAAGAGTGTGTGTGTGTGTGTGTGTGTGTGTGTGTGTGTGTGTGTGTGTGTGTGTGTCCAATGAATTGAAACGAGTGTGTGAGAGTGGGAAAGGTTGGGTACGAGATAGAGCATGTGTGACAATGTATGTGTCAGAAAGTCTGTACATGGCAGGGAGAGGACATGTCTGTGACCGAGAGTATGTCTTTGAGAGAGAGTAATGTGTGTATAAGATTATGAGAGAGAGATCAAAAGAGTGTATATGAGGGTGTTAGCGAGTTGGTGCATATGAGAGAGAATTTACGGGAATAAGAGATTCCCTATGTGATAGAGAGAGAGTCCTTAAGGAAGAGTGAGTGAGTGAGTGGATGTCTAATTATGTATATGTATCGCTGAGTATGTAACATTTCTGAAACACAATGTCAAATGTTGCTAAGTTTTCTATATTAATTATATTTGGTTTCGCATAATAACAAAAAATGCTAAATGGATGCAGCAGATTTCAGCTGATTCATCTTCACAGTAACATGAACATGGGCCAGCTACCTTGAAATAACCTTAACTATCTCTGCTAACTACAGTGTAGACTGGTCGAACATGGGGTTACAATACACCACGTAAACGATAAGAGTGAAGGTGAAACAGCAGTTCATGCACAAGTCACAATTGAGCAATCTGGAAAGCAGAAATTAGAAATCTAACAATGAAGAAACAGGCCATTTTGACCTAACACGTCCACATTGACCCTCCACAGAGTAATCCACCCAATCCCATTCTCCTAACCTATTGCTCTAGCTTTCCCTTACCCTTGCCTAACCTTAACACCTTCGAAATTATGGGAATTAAACATGGCCAACTCATGCAAACTGCGCATTCTTGGACTCCCGCAGGGGATTCACACAGACACAGGGAGAGTTTGCAAACGACCCACAGGCACTTGCCCAATGCTGGGCTCGAACCCAGCAAGTCAAATGCTCTGAAGCAGCAACGCTAACCACTGAGACACCACGCGATCACGACCCCAGAAGCCAAATCAGGAGAATAAGAAAAGAATGGAACACAATTTGTTGAATTGATATCGGAGATTATCACTTACTCGGGACACTGATAACAGCAAGTAGCGGGAAGTATATCCTCTCGATCTTCTGAAATATCCGTTGTATCTTGGCTCTTTCATGATGTAATGAAACTATAATATTCACAATCATGTTGCCTCATCCGTCAAAGGGTAATTATGTGTAATGCAGCCAGTACATGTTCATACCAGTAAAGGGGAATCTTTAAATAGAGCAGAAAGGGCAGATCCTTAGAGACATCTTTCTGTTTTTTTTTGTTGAGTTGGCAACGAGTCAGGATGAACACCTGAGCTGTGTTGATAGATTTATGCATCGCATTTCCAGTCACTGCGCAAGTGATTCCAATTAACTTCTCAATCCAGGAGTATTTTTGTTTTATTTCTGAAACTGAAATCCTCTGCTGAAAAAAAATTCTGAAACTTGCAGAGTATACGAATCACTGTTTTAACAAACACTAAAGTGTGACGCTAGTTGTAGGATGCTTTATAAAAGTATACATAATTCATATTTTAGCTCATGTGTTGGAATCGGAGGAAACGAATTATTTTTAAATACCAAATATTATTGAAGGTATATTTGACAAATAAGTTACCTCACACTCATTGTAAGCGTTGTTTGAACTGCTGCTGCTGGCTCAACAATTGCCGGGAAGCTGACGCAATGGTTGTTTGAGGGTTAGAACATAGAACATAGAACAGTACAGCACAGAACAGGCCCTTCTGCCCACGATGTTGTGCCAAACTTCTATCCTAGATTAAGCACCCATCCATGTACCTGTCCAAATGCCGCTTAAAGGTCGCCAATGATTCTGACTCTACCACTCCCACGTGCAGCGCATTCCATGCCCCCACCACTCTCTGGGTAAAGAACCCACCCCTGACATCTCCGCTATACCTTCCACCCTTCACCTTAAATATATGTCCCCTTGAAACACTCTGTTGTACCCGGGGAAAAAGTTTCTGACTGTCTATTCTATCTATTCCCCTGATCATCTTATAAACCTCTATCAGGTCACCCCTCATCCTTCGCCGTTCCAACGAGAAAAGGCCGAGAACTCTCAACCTATCCTCATACGACCTATTCTCCATTCCAGGCAACATCCTGGTAAATCTTCTCTGCACCATCTCCAAACCTTCCACATCTTTCCTAAAGTGAGGCGACCAGAACTGCACACAGTACTCCAAATGTGGCCTAACCAAAGTCCTGTACAGCTGCAACATCACTTCACGACTCTTGAATTCAATCCCTCTGCTAATGAACGATAATACACCAGAGGCCTTCTTACAAACTCTGTCCACCTGAGTGGCAACTTTCAACGATCTGTGTACATAGGCCCCAAGATCCCTCTGCTGCTCCACCTGACGAAGAACCCTACCATTAACCCTGTATTCCGCAAATTCTGAAATAATTCGAGCTGTGTCCAGCGGAATGTTAAACATTGCAATTAATGCCAGAGGGATACGCAGCACAGAAGAAATGCGCATTAGCGTCCGGCCTCTGTCATGATCGAAGCCAGCCAACAATTTAGACGAATCCAATTTTCCAGTACTGAGCCATTGTGCGGCATGTCTTGTCGCATTTCAGGTCGCATTTCACAACAGTGCCTTCCAGTTTCCTCCCACTCTCTGGATGGTTTAATTTTGTCTCGGTATCTCCTCTAAACCTCCGAACCCTGACCTTTCATCAAGACTCCATGTTCACTGATTACTTCATCGCAGAGATAAATCTCCCTGTCGACGCTCCTTGTATCTTTCTCAGATGGTCTCTGGTGCTAATAACGCCAAGGTCGTGGGTTCAATTCCCAAACTATCCAAGCGTGTTGCTGAAGTTTGTACGTGAGCAATGCTCGCCGTGTCAAAGTTGGTGCTCGGTTCGAGTCGGCACGGTGGCTCAGTGGTTAGGACTGCTTCCTCAACGCCCCAGTTTCCTCAGAATCATTTCCAGCCTCGGGCGACTGTCTGTGTGGAGTTTGCACATTTTCGTTCTGTCTTGTGTGGGTTTCCTCCGGGTGTTCCAGTGACCTCCAACAGACCAATGATGCGCAGGTCTGATGAAGTGGCCATGCTAAACTGCCCATAGTGTTAGGTGCATTATTCAGAGGACAAGGGGGTCTGGGTGGGTTATTCGTCGGTGGGTCATTGTGGACTGGTTGTGCCGAAGGGCCTTTTTCCACGCTGTAGGCAAACCAATCATCCCAATCATGCCCCCACCAACCCTAATATCCTCTGCTATGCAATAAACAACGTCAGTCTATTCCGTCTTACTTAATAAAGAAATGTCTTCAATGCAGGCAACATTCTGGTAACTCTCTTCAGGAACATACTCTTAAATACAGAATGCATCACAGCTGCAGAAAAGGAAGTTGCTGAAGAAGTCAGTATCGGTGGAATTCAGCAACAGATTTTTTTTCAAGTGTGTTAAGGAGGTATTGTTGACTCAATATGCACATCGGCCAACTATGGTGGAGGCCATTTTGGATTTGGGGAAAGCACCGAGTGGAGCCAGTTGTCAGATCGCTCAGTTGGAGAGCATTTTCGTTCAACTGACCACAAATGCAACAGCTTTACCTTAGCCATGGAGAGGGATATGAGTAGGTAGTGCAGCCAGGTATTTAATTGTGGGAGGGGACGTTATACTGTTATTAGACAAGCCTTGAAGAATAAATTAGGAATAGGTGTTATACCGGAAATGTGCAACAGAAATGTTTGTGGAACACTTGTTGTGAGTGTTGGATATTTTTGTCCAACGGAGACACTTAAGTTGAAGTGTTCAGTTGAATAGGCCTTGGATAAAAAGAGAACAGAGGAGCCTTTCATCAAGAGGAAGAAGGAAACCGACTTATGTTTGAGGAAGCAAGGATCTCACGCAGCTTTAGAGAAACACATGGCAGTTGGAAATAACTCACAAACAGATTGAGGAGAGCTAGGCGGGGGCACTGAACAGCCTTGGCGGGAAGCCAAAAGCGTGTGACACATAAGGAATAAGGAAATGATGAGAGATAGAGTCGGCCAATGAGCCATACGGAGGGAACGTTTGCCTGGAGTATGAACAGGGAGCGGAGTGCATTAACGAGTGTTTTGATTCCATTACAGTGTGGAAACAGGCCCTTCAGCCCAACAAGTCCACACCGAAGCACAACCCACCCATACCCCAAGCCGAACACTACGGGCAATTTATCATGGACAACGCACCTGACCTGCACATCTTTGGACTGTGGGAGGAAACCGGAGCACACCCATGCAGACAAGGGAAAGCATTCAAACTCCACACAGTCAGTCGCCTGAGGCGGGAATTGAACGTGGGTCTCAGGTGCTGTGAGGCAGCAGTGCTGACCACTGTGCCACCCTGCAACCCATCAAATTTGATTTTGAGAGAGAGACTTTGTTGTTATGAAATTGAGGGTGTGTAACGCGCTTCTCAGAGAGAGTGAAAGCTGGCAAGCACCTGTCATGTGACTGACAATTGAAACATAACGTTAAGTTGTAAACTTTGGTTGTAACCTCGAAACCTCAATTGTTTTCACATCATTTCGAATTTAGACAATCAGTGTAAATTATGCCCCAAGAAACACAAAACCAAATTGCATTCGAATTTTACTATTTTCAATCAATCGACTGTCCAATATTTGGAGTATAAGAAGCAGGTGTTTTGGACAGTTAACCAGAAAGATCAGTAAACCCACTTGAAAGTATACTTTGACCGCATATAAAACACCCATGCATCAGATGACCGAAGCTGACCCAGGAAGTTATACAAACAGACGAAGATCGACAGTGGGAATGTCAGCCCTGGTCTGGTTTTGAAAATTGGGCTTCTATAAATTTAACAGGGGTTTTATTGTATCAGTATATAGTTATAGCTTGGAAGGTCCATACGTACTCTTTCAGCAGAAGGAGACATAGAGTTGTAAATACTTCTTGTTTAATGTTCACTTTTCTCGTGACAGAATAAAATCTTTTTTTTAAGTGGTGGAAATCTGGACAGCTCTTTGTCATTCATACTTCAGCAGAATATGAGGCGAAGTGAGGATTTTTCTGTGCATTTGCTCTAACTAGCAGAAGGGATAATTAGCAGAAGGGATTACTGCCGTGTCAGATGAGTTTGAGGGCTTGAGTACTTCAACTGGACAGGTTTACACAGATCCTGTCAGAGACTTGGACAGATTTGAACAAATTTGTGGCAGGAAAGATCCCAGCAGATTTAAACAGATTTAAAGTCGTTTTCGAGATCTTAAATAAAACAGAGGTGAGACAATTTCCTAAATTTCAGTTACTTGTGATGGGTTAAATTAAAAGTGAGAGAAATGGCTCTTAAAATTGCGAAAGAAGTTCTGGGATTTCAAACTGGTTCCCTAATTTGCCAAGAAAGTTTCGAAACAAAAGAAAAGAGCATACTGTCAGAATTAGTGAAGAGGATAGAATTCTGCTTAATCAAAAACAGAAGTAAAACTGAAATTACAAGTGGGTTACTCAAACACTTAGGTGTGTCAGAGAAACGCACAGGTGCAGTAAAGTTAGAAAAAGAAACTTTAATTACAATTGAGAAAATGGAGTTAATAGATGATTAAATAAAGAGAGGGGAAACGAAAAGAGCTGAGCTGAGCAACGAGAGAGAGAGAAGAAAGCGACGGACAAAAAGAGAGAGAAGCAAGGGAAAGGAGAGTGAAATGGGACTTCACAAATTACGACTTATTCAGGAAAGTCAAGTAACAGGATGGAGATGAAGAGACAAGTTAGTGACAGATACGGATATGTTAAACTTCTGCCACGTCTTGATGAGAAAGATGTCGAAGCCTAATTTATTTTATTTGAACTATTGGCGAGGCAAATAGAGAGGTCAGTGGAATTGTGGGTAATGCTAGTTCCATCTAAAGTCGTAGGCAGAGTCAGTGAGGTTTATGCAGTGCTGTCAGTTGAGCGGTGAAGAGATAACCAAGAGTGTTTATGCATTGGGACCAAAAGCATATAGACAGCTGTTCAGAAACATAATGAAGAACCCTGGACAGGCTTATGTTGAGGTCGAAAGACTTAAAATAATTATCTTGATAGATAGATGCAATTCTTAAAAAATAGATAAGACCTTTGAGATTCAAGGTGAGATTATACACCTGGAAGCGTTTAAAAACCCATATCCAGAGACAAGAAGAATTCATGTGGATGAACAGCAAGTTCAAGAAGTAAGACGAAGTGGTAGATTGGTGCAGTGGACTTTCATCCTGTGAGGGATAGAAATTGGGAGAAGTGGAAATCCTACAAGAAGAAACAAAGAGCAGGGAATACTGGAAATTGTTTACCACAGGTTAAAAAAGGAACCTAACAGTGTTGAAGGAAAACGAAAGGCCTCAGTTTTCCACTGTGCTAAAGTATTACACGCACACTCACAGCAGTTGTCGTGAAAGAAAAGCACGGTGGGAATAGATGTGGTAAAAGAAGCTAAGCTAATGGCATTAGTTAAAGTAGTAACGGAAACCCAAGAAAAGTCGACAAGTTGCAGGAGAGTGCGCAACCACGAAAGTTTGGAGTTCATGTCTAACCTTTTTCAAGAATTCGTCTCTGTTGGTAAATTTAACGCATAAAATACAGAGCGAGAAGGGAAGGAAATTATAATTTTGACAGATAAAGAATCGAATCAGTTTCCAATAGTAAGAGATGAATGCATTTGCACTCTTTCTGATCTGTTACCCAAGAGAGTGGTAATTTCTGGGAGAGACGGACAGAAATTCAGAATTGGTCGGGTTGGCGTGACCACTCAAGACTGGTGAAGTAACCGTGATACTGATCGACAGATTGTCAGTTCCAGAAAGTCAATTTGTTCTTGGAAATGATTTAGCAGGATCCAAGGTGGGAGTGGCACCCCGTTTTGGGGAGAAGCCCAAGGAAGACCAGGTAACTGAGGACTTAAAAAAATACACTTGAATTTTCCAATACAGTGTGGGAACCAGATCCCACAATCATAACTCATAGAGCAAAGCAAAAACTAAACAGGAAGAAAAAAGGAGCTGAGTTCAGTTAGCGGGCATGTTGTTTGACATAATAGTGTTGGAAAAACCTGAACTAGAAGAGAGTCAGGCGGAAGTGCTCAGCCCTGAAAGCCTCAAGAGCTTACAATCGAAAGATGAAACAATAACAGATATATATGTTGATGCGTACTCGGAAAAGAAGGCAGAGAATATTCCTGAGGGCTATTATCTTAAAGATGGAATCCTCAGAAGAAAATGGAGAGCACAACATGTTAGTGCAGAGTTTTCGGCACACTGTCCCAGCTGATCAAGGTCCTGCAGCAGTTTCTGATAACCATCATCACATTCCAACTGCTGCCTTTTTTTCGGAGGATTGGCAAAGTTAATAATTATGCCATGCACTTTCTCATCCAAGTCTTTGAAAGTGAACACAAACAGCAATATGTATAACACTGAGCCCAAGGCCCAAGGTGCAGTACTAATCACAGGCCTCCAGTCTGACAAGGATCCTTCCATTGTTGCCATCTGCTTCCGAACATCAAACTGTATACACAGTTGCTAAGGATGTACTGTTAAGTTTGTGTAAACGTCAGGTCAGACGGCATGTTTGTAATATGGTGAGCAGTTCTAGGGCGCCTGTATCTCATGTAAGATGTCCTGCCTTGGAGGCAGATCCAGTAAACGCTCTGATAAACGAGAAGCTTACCATAAGAGGAGTGTGAGAGGCCTCTGACACTGTACTCAGTATGGTTTTAAAAGGATGAGAAAGCATCTGATTGGAACATTCAACATGCTGAGAGGCCTGGATATAGTGGACTTGGAGAAGATGTCTCCATTCTTCAGAGAGATTAGGATTCTAGGACAATGCCTCAGATGAAGTGACAACACCTCACAAGTGAGATGAGCAAGAATATATTCAGCCAGCGGGTGTTACGTCTGTGGAACTCATTGCGCGCTGATTTTTATGTAGGCCAAGCTGTTGACTGTAAGTCACATATAGAGAGATCTTTTCTTGATTGTTAAGCGAATCAGGGGCTCCGGGGAGAAGGCAAGAGAACGGATTCGATAATGATACTGGTAACAGTGCAATGGTGGAACACATTCGTTGGGGTGAACAGCTGAAACCTGTTGTGATATCTTATGATTATGGCAGACACCGGCTGAGTGGCAATACATTTTGATCTGATTTGGCCGACATTGTTGAAGCAGACTAGAAGCAGTCAGAGCCAGTGCTACAAAAGGGAGATGAGAAATATATCCCTTCGAAAAAACTGGAGCCAGATCAAAGTATCAAACACTTCCACCTTTCCAATCAATTAATGGAATCGTGACTGACATTCAACTTAGTTTCTGCTCTCTCTATCACCATTGCCATCCCTTTAGAACTAGATTCTTCTGTGGAGCATACAATTTATTGGCCTCCGGCTCAATTTTCATCAGATGATAATATAGATTCACACCTCCCCCACACCTCTGCCCCTAAAGAAGAAATGTCCTTTCAACTCAGGTCTACAACGTCTCATTCGTCTGTGGATCTTCGGTGTTGGAAGGTTTCTGAGTCCTTGTGAAAATCCTTCATGTATTGCCCCATCTTTTCCAATGTTATCAGTGTCCATGCGATGTTCTTTCTCCCCAATACTTCTTAACTTCCAGTGAATCTTGCCAAACTGATACAGTCACTGCGTGATCCCCACAACTCACTGTCCCACATAACATTGTGTCAACGGTCGACTTGGCGATCTTAGATTTGCTTCCCTCGTCTAAATCCTTAATATATGTTGTGAGTGGCTGGTGTCTAAACAGGTGTCTCTGAAGCACTCCACTCGTCGCTCTCATCTATTCAGAAAGAAAAACGCTTACAACTACAATTTTATTCCCACCTGTTAACCACTTGCCATCTCTGGATGATTCATCCAATTCCACAAAGTTTACGTTGACAGTCTCTATCCTTGTTTGGGACCTTATTGAAATTCCTCCTGTAATTCCACATATACCGCATTCATTGTTGCCTCTCACCAATTACAGCAGATATGTCTTCCAAGAATGCCAGCAGATTTATCAAACACGATTTCGATGTCTCACCGATCACTATCATTATTTCCAGATCCATTCTAACATCACTGTGTCTTCAACGTCTGGGCCAATACAATCATCTTTGCTTTATTACTCTAATTATCTACCAGCCCAGCTGCTTCCAAATATCTTTGGATATTATGTAGGCTGATATAGATAAAGAACAACAAATCGATGCACACGCGGTCAATTAGACAAATAGTTGTATAGTTAGGCAAATAATTAGACAGAGAGATATATAGAACACACTGTTTGGAGAGCGAGATACATGTACAGGCAGACGGATAGATAGACCAGCAGACAGATTGATAGTTAGATTGATAGACAGACAAATACACAGCTATTTAGATAAATCAATATTTGGGAGAGGGATGACCATAGACAGTCAGATACATAGACATGAATAGATGGAGAGACAGACTGAGAGGTGAATAGACATATAGACAGATAGATTAACGGATATTTCGAGGACAGATATTTGGAGAGTAAGAGAAATATAGAAATACAGCTGGACTGATAAATAGACAATCAAACAGACATAAAAGTGTCGACACAGATGGACAAATGGACAAATAGTAGATTGTTAGATAATTTGAGAGAAATATGGATCTACAGACTGACAGATAAACAAATAGATGGATAAATAAGTAGACAGACAGATGGATATTGGGAGAGAGAGGATGAGAGATAGAGAGTCATTTGGAGAGACAGACAGATAAACCGAGGAACTGATGCAAACGTATGCTTTCAAATGGAAAGATAGATAGACAGAAGAAGAGACAGATAAGCAAATGAATAAATATTTATTTAGGGAGACAGATATTTAGAAAGACACATATTTAGGTGCACACATATTAGGAGAGATAAACAGATCAATATTTAGACTGACAGATATTTTGAAAGATGTGTCAGCACCTATTATCTTAGACAAAGAACCATTATTCAGCAGAATCAGTGTCAAAGCCATTACTATTCACGCCCTTCACTTGCGACGCTCATAGTCAGCAGGTCGTACCAACTCCAGAATACTTTGCATAAATTCAGAAGATTGATTCCATTCCATTCACTCTTAATGTAACAAATCATTATCCAATACTACCCGGTGAGTGGATATGTACGCACGTTCTCGCCTCGAGCTCAATACCACTACAATTAACCATATCTCGTCCATGCATGATCCTGTCCACAACCTTCTTATATTCCACCCACGTCATCATGACATTGACAGTGCCTCAAAAAGTATATACCAAGGGCATGAATGAAGGCATAAAATACTAAATACATGCAGTAGTTTGATGTTCAATAGTTTATGCACCATTCATTAGCGAAAGCAGGAAGAAATCAGTGCTTTCACTGTAGGTTTTAGACTGAAGGTATAGATGGATACATTTTAGAATCGTCTTTTGAACTTAGCCTGGGTCACAGTGTTGATCCCAGTGTTTGTGCAGCAACTTTGGAGCTGGGGACTGAAGCCTAATTCTTAGATGCACGCGGGCACGTACATCAAAAGCACGGGCAGCACGGTGGCCCAGTGGTTAGCCCTGCTGCCTCACAGCGCCAGAGATCTGGGTTCAATTCCCGCCTCAGGCGACTGACTGTGAGGAGTTTGCACGTTCTCCCCGTGTCTGCGTGGGTTTCCTCCGGGTGCTCCGGTTTCCTCCCACAATCCAAAGATGTGCAGGTTAGGTGAATGCTAAATTGCCCGTAGTGTTAGGTTAGGGGTATGGATGGGTGGCGGATTGGTGTGGACTTGTTGGGCCGAAGGGCCTGTTTCCACACTGTAAGTAATCTAAAAAAAGATTACCCTTTCACTCAAATATCGAAGTCACTGTAAAGACTGCCCACAACAGGATGAAATTTGCAGTAGTAACAAACAGCAAAATCATGGTATTCCTTCGAATCTTGGACTCTCCCCATTGCTGCGAGGACTGAGTCTCTTGTGAGCTTTGCTACTCACTGAAATATGACATACACTGAAAATATTGAGCTACAATAACAGGACGAATGGAACACAAGGTGAGATAATGTAGTGAAAAAATCAATTGCATCACTATATTCTGTACCACAAAACATGGCACTACTCGAGAAACCATAATTACAGTTATACATAAGATACCTGGTGCAATTATTTAAATACCTCAGCACAGTCAGTGTTCCGAATAATGAAGCCTACAATAATCCACTGCAATAATTAGGTTTCAGATTTTGGCATCTAATGGCCACACATCAATCGAAGTGAATGCAATGGTGAACCAAACTGAGCAGGCAGATGGTTCATAAAGGAGGATAGCGAGAATGTTCCACACATCCATGTCGGTCAGGAAAGGAAGTGTTCTGAAAAAAAGAGTAAGAATATGTCACAATCTCAGGTCAAGGATCACCACCAGCAGATCTGACATCGCCATGGCCACGAGGTACGGAATCACACGTCTGGTAAGACCCCTTTTCCACCACATAGGATCATAATCGTTGCTATATTAACTGCAGGAAACGAAAATTCGATGTATCAGGACACATGAGGGAAGTAACCCTTACGTTCATCATCCAATGCAATCCCGGTTGTACCATCCAGAAGGTACATTGCAGCCTCCTTTAAACTCTCATTTTCCACATGCTCTGAGAAAGTTAGAGTTTGTATCATCGGACAATGTGTGAGCATGTGATTGAGCAAATATGTGACAGATTGCGAAAGTGTGTGTGCGAGTATGCCTTGCGCTCCAGTTTCAGTTTTCAGTGCAAAAGATTGTATGTGGGAGCGAAAATGAGTCAGTGCCATTGCATGGGTATGTGAGAGACAGCGTCGATGTGGGTGACAGGAATTGTTCATGTCTGTCAGCAACTGTACGTAGGAAATGGTGTATGAGTGCTTGAGTTTTGTCTAATGACTGCAGTAAGCATATAACTGAATGTGCATGTTAGGAAATGAGAGAGACTGGGTGTGCGAGTTTGAGTCAGTATATTGGATGCAGAGATAACATCTGAGAAAACTCATGCGAGAATATTTTAGAACGAATGTGTGTGTGAGAGACAGAGACTGTCTGTGAGAGAGTGCCTGCATTCCTGTCCGTTTAACATGACACCTTTAAGTGTAACATAAGTAGCTAATCAGCATTATGTGCAAACCCTTGATGGTCATGGAAACAAGAATTGCCAATATGTTGTTTCCATGTGGTTCTTCTGCATTTTTCTCAGCAACATAGATCAGTGACAACAACGTTAGCAGCTCTCTATGAATTCAAATTATTTCCAGTACTTACTGTGTAGATAATGTAACGTCTATCATTTGCTTCCAATTATCCATGTGCGTTAAAACATTGAGGAGGAACTAATAGCCCAGCTTTAGGTAAAGAAGGACCAAAATGCATATGGTGGCATTTGTTAATCTTACAGAACCATGGATCTCCGCTTGGGAAGGCTTGCTTCAATCTTTGTTGGTAGCACAGCGTCTGTTCTGGCTGGAGAGACCGGCAAGGGGGCGCCTTCTCGCCTGTAGAGATTGCACTGGAAGGTGCTGTCCACCGGTGTTGTCTTGGTGTTGTTTTTGGCTTTTTATTTGCACAAGTGCTCTTTTCTTCAGCAGCAAGCCTCAGCTTCTCTTCTCCTCGTTTTAGACCTCTGTGTAATTTCAGGGCTCCAGTGAGAGTGAGCACTTGCAATGTCCTCCCAAATCTATAAGTTGATGTTCACTGACTTCGTGTCCATCTTGCAGACGTCTTTGAAATGAAGATGAGCCCGCCCTTGTGCTCACTTGCCAGAGGCCAGATCCTAATACAGCAGGTCATTCGGGATCCTTCCCTCTGACCTGATGTGTCCATGGCCCAGCCAGTAGATATGGCATTGTAGAAGTTGGCGATAGACGCTCGGTATCTCGGCATGGGTGAGAACCTCATTGTTGATGACTTGATTCACGATGCATCTCAGGCTGCGAAGTTGGAAGGCGTAGAGGTTCCACTTTTGTCTGTTTCAGATTAGATTCGATCAGTGTGGAAACAGTCCCTTCGGCCCAACGAGTCCACCCCACCCCACCGAAGCACAACCCACCCATACCCCGACACGGGGAGAACGTCAAACTCCACACTGTCAGTCGCCAGAGGCAGGAATTGAACCCGGATCTCTGGCGCTGTGAGGCAGCAGGGCTAACCACTGGGCCACCGTGCTGCCCATGCATTTGATGTACGTGCCCACGTGCATCTCAGAATTAGGCTTCAGTCCCCAGCTCCAAAGTTGCTGCACAAACACTGGGATCAACACTGTGACCCAGGCTAAGTTCAAAGGACGATTCTAAAATGTATCCATCTATACCTTCAGTCTAAATCCTAAAATGCTGAAAGGGTGAAAACACTGATTTCTTCCTGGTTTCGCTAATGAATGGTGCATAAACTATTGAACATCAAACTACTGCACGTATTTAGCATTTTATGTCTTCATTCATGCCCTTGGTAGAAACCTTTTGAGGCACTGTCAATGTCATGATGACGTGGGTGGATTAGAAGAAGGTTGTGGACTGGATCATGCATGGACGAGATATGGTTAGATTAGATTAGATTAGATTAGATTACTTACAGTGTGGAAACAGGCCCTTCGGCCCAACAAGTCCACACCGCCCCGCCGAAGCGCAACCCACCCATATCCCTACATTTACCCCTTACCTAACACTAGGGGCAATTTAGCATGGCCAATTCACCCTGACCTGCACATCTTTGGATGTGGGAGGATATGGTTAGTTGTAGTGGTATTGAGCTCGAGGCGAGAACGTGTGTACATATCCACTCACCGGGTAGTATTGGATAATGATTTGTTACATTAAGAGTGAATGGAACGGAATCAATCTTCTGAAATTATGCAAAGTATTCTGGAGTTGGTACGACCTGCTGACTATGAGCGTCGCAAGTGAAGGGCGTGAATAGTAATGGCTTTGACACTGATTCTGCTGGATAATGGTTCTTTGTCTAAGATAATGAATGGGTGCTGACACATCTTTCAAAATATCTGTCAGTCGAAATATTGATCTGTTTATCTCTCCTAATATGTGTGCACCTAAATATGTGTCTTTCTAAATATCTGTCTCCCTAAATAAATATTTATTCATTTGCTTATCGATTCTTCTGTCTATCTATCTTTCCATTTGTAAGCATACGTTTGCATCAGTTCCTCGGTTTATCTGTCTGTCTCTCCAAATGACTCTCTAACTCTCAACCTCTCTCTCCCAATATCCATCTGTCTGTCTACTTATTTATCCATCTATTTGTTTATCTGTCAGTCTGTAGATCCATATTTCTCTCAAATTATCTAACAATCTACTGTTTGTCCATTTGTCCATCTATGTCGATACTTGTTTGCCTGTTTGATTGTATATTTATCAGTCCAGCTGTATTTCTATATTTCTCTTACTCTCCAAATATCTGTCCTCGAAATATCCGTTAATCTATCTGTCTATATGTCTATTCACCTCTCAGTTTGTCTCTTCATCTATTCATGTCTATGTATCTGACTGTCTATGTTTATCCCTCTCCCAAATATTGGTTTATCTAAATATTGTGCACTTGTCTGTCTATCGATCTAACTATCCATCTCTCTGCCGGCCTATCTATCCGTCTGCCTGTACATGAGTATGTATATCTAGATCTCCAAACATGTGTGTTCTATATATCTGTCTGTCTAACTATTTGTCTAGCTATCCAGCTATATAACTATTTATCTAATTGACTGCATGTGCATCGATTTGTTATTCTTTATCTATATCAGCCTACATAATATCCAAAGATATTTGGAAGCAGCAGGGCTGGTAGATAATTAGAGTAATAAAGCAAAGATGATTGTATTAGCCCAGGCGTTGAAGACACAGTGATGTTAGAATGGATCTGCAAATAATGATAGTGATAGGTGCAGACATCGAAATCGTGTTTGATAAATCTACTGGCATTCTTGGAAGACATAACTGCTGTAATTGGTGAGAGGCAACAATGAATGCGGTATACGTGGAATTACAGGAGGAATTTTAATAAGTTCCCAAACAAGGATCGAGACTGTCAACGTCAACTTTGTGGAATTGGAGGAATCATCCAGAGATGGCAAGTGATTAACAGGTGGGAATAAAATTGTAGTTGTAAGCGTTTTTCTTTCTGAATAGATGAGAGCGACGAGTGGAGTCCTTCAGAGACACCTGTTTAGACTTCAGCCACTCACAACATATATTCAGGATTTAGACGGGGGAAGCAAATCTAAGATCGCCAAGTCGACTGTTGACACGATGTTACGTGGGACAGTGAGTTGTGGGGATCATGCAGTGACTGTATCAGTCTGGCAAGATTCACTGGAAGTTAAGAAGTATTGGGGAGATAGAACATCTCACGGACACTGATAACATCTGGAAAAGTTGGGGCAATACATGAAGGATATTCACAAGGACTCGGAAACTTTCCAAAATCGAAGAGCCACAGACGAATGAGACGTTGTAGACCTGAGTTGAAAGGACATTTCTTCTTTAGGGGCAGAGGTGTGGGGGAGGTGTGAATCTATATTATCATCTGATGAAAATTGAGCCGGAGGCCAATAAATTGTATGCTCCAAAGAAGAATCTAGTTCTAAAGGGATGGCAATGGTGATAGAGAGAGCAGAAACTAAGTTGAGTGTCAGTCACGATTCCATTAATTGATTGGAAAGGTGGAAGGGTTTGATGCTTTGATCTGGCTCCAGTTTTTTCGAAGGGATATATTTCTCATCTCCCTTTTGTAGCACTGGCTCTGACTGCTTCTAGTCTGCTTCAACAATGTCGGCCAAATCAGAGCAGGAGTTATTGACACTCAGCCGATATCTGCCATAATCATAAGATATCACAACAGGTTTCAGCTGTTCACCCCAATGAATCTGTTCCACCATTCCACTGTTACCAGTATATTTCTCGAATCCGTTCTCTTGCCTTCTCCCCGGAACCCTTGATTCGCTTAACAATCAAGAAAAGATCTCTCTATATGTGACTTACAGTCAACAGCTTGGCCGACATAAAAATCAGCGCGCAATGAGTTCCACAGACGTAACACCCGCTGGCTGAATATATTCTTGCTCATCTCACTTGTGAGGTGTTGTCACTTCATCTGAGGCATTGTCCTAGAATCCTAATCTCTCTGAAGAATGGAGACATCTTCTCCAAGTCCACTATATCCAGGCCTCTCAGCATGTTGAATGTTCCAATCAGATGCTTTCTCATCCTTTTAAAACCATACTGAGTACAGTGTCAGAGGCCTCTCACACTCCTCTTATGGTAAGCTTCTCGTTTATCAGAGCGTTTACTGCATCTGCCTCCAAGGCAGTACATCTTACATGAGATACAGGCGCCCTAGAACTGCTCACCATATTACAAACATGCCGTCTGACCTGACGTTTACACAAACTTAACAGTACATCCTTAGCAACTGTGTATACAGTTTGATGTTCGGAAGCAGATGGCAACAATGGAAGGATCCTTGTCAGACTGGAGGCCTGTGATTAGTACTGCACCTTGGGCCCTGGCCTCAGTGTTATACATATTGCTGTTTGTGTTCACTTTCAAAGACTTGGATGAGAAAGTGCAAGGCATAATTATTAACTTTGCCGGTCCTCCAAAAAAAAGGGCAGCATTTTCGACTGTGATGATGGTTATCAGAAACTGCTGCAGGACCTTGATCAGCTGGGACAGTGTGCCGAAAACTCAGCACTAACATGTTGTGCTCTCCATTTTCTTCTGAGGATTCCATCTTTAAGGTAATAGCCCTCAGGAATATTCTCTGCTTTCTTTTCCGAGTACGCATCAACATATATATATATCTGTTATTGTATGATCTTTCGATTGTAAGCTCTCGAGGCTTTCAGGGCTGAGCACTTCCGCCTGACTCTCTTCTTGTGCAGGTTTTTCCAACACTATTATGTCAAACAACATGCACGCTAACTGAACCTCAGCTCCTTTTTTCTTTCTGTTTAGTTTTTGCTTTGGTCTATGAGTTATGATAGTGGGATCTGGTTACCACACTGTATTGGAAAATTCAAGTATATATATTTTTTAAAGTCCTCAGCTACCTGGTCTTCCTTGGGCTTCTCCCCAAAACGGGGTGCCACTCCCACCTTGGATCCTGCCAAATCATTTCCAAGAACAAATTGACTTTCTGGAACTGACACTCTGTCGATCAGTATCACGGTTACTTCCCCAGTCTTGATTGGTCATGCCAACCTGACCAATTCAGAAGTTCTGTCCGTCTCTCCCAGAAATTACCACTCTCTTGGGTAACAGATCAGAAAGAGTGCAAATGCATTCATCTCTTACTATTAGAAACTGATTCGATTCTGTGTCTCTCAAAATTATAATTTCCTTCCCTTCTCGCTCTGTATTTTGTGAGTTAAATTTACCAACAGAGACGAATTCTTGAAAAAGGTTAGACATGAACTCCAAACTTTCGTGGTTGCGCACTCTCCTGCAACTTGTCGACTTTTCTTGGGTTTCCTTTACTACTTTAACGAATGCCATTAGCTTAGCTTCTTTTACCACATCTATTCCCACCGTGCTTTTCTTTCACGACAAGCGCTGTGAGTGTACGTGTAATACTTTAGCACAGTGGAAAACTGAGGCCTTTCGTCTTCCTTCAACAGTGTTAGTTTCCTTTTTTAACCTGCGGTAAACAATTTCCAGTATTCTCTGCTCTTTGTTTCTGCGTGTAGGATTTCCAGTTCTCCCAATTTCTATCCCTCACAGGATGAAAGTCCTCTGCACCAATCTGCCACTTCGTCTCACTTCTTGAACTTTCTGTTCATCGAAATGAATTCTTCTTGTCTTTGGATATGGGTTTTTAAACGCTTCCATGGGTATAATCTCACCTTGATTCTCAAAGGTCTTATCTAGTTTTTAAGAATTGCATCTATCTATCAAGATAATTATTTTAAGTCTTTCGACCTCAACATAAGCCTGTCCTGGGTTCTTCATTATGTTTCTGAACAGCTGTCTATACGCTTTTGGTCCCAATGCATAAACACTCGTCGTTATCTCTTCACCGCTCAACTGACAGCACTGCATATACCTCACTGACACTGCCTACGACTTTAGATGGAACTAGCATGACCCACAATTCCACTGACCTCTCTATTTGCCTCGCCAATAGTTCAAATAAAATAAAGAAGGCTTCGACATCTTTCTCATCAAGACGTGGCAGAAGTTTAACACATTCGTATCTATCACTAACTTGTCTCTTCATCTCCATCCTGTTACTTGACTTTCCTGAATAAGTCGTAATTTGTGAAGTCCCATTTCACTCTCCTTTCCCTTGCTTCTCTCTCTTTTTGCCCGTCGCTTTCTTCTCTCTCTCTCGTTGCTCAGCTCAGAATCTTCTCTTCTTTTCGTTTCCCCTCTCTTTCTTTAATCATCTCTTAACTCCATTTTCCTCAATTGTAATTTATGTTTCTTTTTCTAACTTTACTGCACCTGTGCGTTTCTCTGACACACCTTAGAGTTTGAGTAACCCACTTGTAATTTCAGTTTTACTTCTGTCCTTGATTAAGCAGAATTCTATCCTCTTCACTAATTCTAACAGTATGCTCTTTTTTTTTCGAAACTTTCTTGGCAAATTAGGGAACCAATTTGAAATCCCAGAACTTCTTTCGCAATTTTAAGAGCCATTTCTCTCACTTTTAATTTAACCAATCACAAGTAACTGAAATTTAGGAAATTGTCTCACCTACGTTTTATTTATGATCTCGAAAACTAATTTAAATCTGTTTAAATCTGCTGGGATCTTTCCTGCCACAAATTTGTTCAAATCTGTCCAAGTCTCTGACAGGATCTGTGTAAACCTGTCCAGTTGAAGTACTCAAGCCCTCAAACTCATCTGGCACGGCAGTAATCCCTTCTGCTAATTATCCCTTCTGCTAGTTAGAGCAAATGCACAGAAAAATCCTCACTTCGCCTCATATTCTGCTGAAGTATGAATGACAAAGAGCTGTCCAGATTTCCACCACTTAACAAAAAAAAGATTTTATTCTGTCACAAGAAAAGTGAACATTAAACAAGAAGTATTTACAACTCTATGTCTCCTTCTGCTGAAAGAGTACGTATGGACCTTCCAAGCTATAACTATATACTGATACAATAAAACCCCTATTAAATTTATAGGAGCCCAATTTTCAAAACCAGACTAGGGCTGACATTCCCACTGTCGAATTTCGTCTGTTTGTGTTACTTCCTGGGTCAGCTTCGGTCATCTGATGCATGGGTGTTTTATATGCGGTCAAAGTATACTTTCAAGTGGGTTTACTGATCTTTCTGGTTAACTGTCCAAAACACCTGCTTCTTATACTCCAAATATTGGACAGTCGATTGATTCAAAACAGTAAAATTCGAATGCAATTTGGTTTTGTGTTTCTTGGGGCATAATTTACACTGATTGTCTAAATTCGAAATGATGTGAAAACAATTGAGGTATCCAGGTTACAACCAAAGTTTACAACTTAACGTTATGTTTCAATTGTCAGTCACATGACAGGTGCTTGCCAGCTTTCACTCTCTCTGAGAAGCGCATTACTCACCTTCAATTTCATAACAACAAAGTCTCTCTCTCAAAATCACATTTGAGGGGTTGCAGGGTGGCACAGTGGTTAGCACTGCTGCCTCACAGCGTCTGAGTCACCAGGTTCAATTCCCACCTCACGCGACTGACTGTATGGAGTTTGCACTTTTTCCCTGGGTGTGCTCCGGTTTCCTCCCAGAGTTCAAAGATATGCAGGTCAGGTCAGTTGTCCATGCTAAACTGCCCGTAGTGTTAGGTAAGGGGTAAATGTACGGGTGTGAGTGGTTTGCGCTTCGGCGCGTCGGTGTGGACTTGTTGGGCCGAAGGGCCTGTTTCCACACTGTAATGTAATCAAAATACTTCATTTAGGCACTCCGCTCCCTGTTCTTAATCGAGGCAAACATTCCCTCCGTTATCGCTCATTGGCCTACTCTATCTCTCATCATTTCCTTATTCCTTATGTGTCAAACGCTTTTGGCTTCCCGCCAAGGCTCCTCAGTGCCCCCGCCTATCTCTCCTCAATCTATTTGTGAGTTATTTCCAGCTACCATGTGTTTCTCTAAAGCTGCGTGAGATCCTTGCTTCCTCAAACATAAGTAGGTTTCCTTCTTCCTCTTGATGAAAGGCTCCTCTGTTCTTTTTATCCAAGGCCTCTTCAACTGAACACCTCAACTTAAGTGCCTCCATTGGACAAAAATATCCAACACTCACAACAAGTGTTCCACAAACACTTCTGTTGCACATTTCCGGTAGAACACCTGTTTTCCTAATTTATTCTTCAAGGCTTGTCCAAAAACAGTATAATGTCCCCTCCCACAATTAAATTCCTGGCTGCACTACCTACTCATATCCCTCTCCATGGCTAAGGTAAAGCTGTTGCATTTGTGGTCAGTTGAACGAAAATGCTCTCCGACTGAGCGATCTGACAACTGGGTCGACTCGGTGCTTTTCCCAAATCCAAAATGGCCTCCACCATAGTTGGCCGATGTGCATATTGAGTCAACAATACCTCCTGAACACACTTGTAAAAAAATCTGTTGCTGAATTCCACCGATACTGACTTCTTCAGCAACCTCCTTTTCTGCAGCTGTGATGCATTCTGTATTTAAGAGTATGTTCCTGAAGAGAGTTACCAGAATGTTGCCTGCATTGAAGACATTTCTTTATTAAGTAAGACGGAATATACTGACGTTGTTTATTGCATAGCAGAGGATATTAGGGTTGGTGGGGGCATGATCGGGATGATTGGTTTGCCGACAGCGTGGAAAAAGGCCCTTCGGCACAACCAGTCCACAATGACCCACTGACGAATAACCCACCCAGACCCCCTTGTCCTCTGAATAATGCACCTAACACTATGGGCAGTTTAGCATGGCCACTTGACCTGACCTGCGCATCATTGGACTCTTGGAGGTAACTGGAACATCGGAGGAAACCCACACAAGACAGAACGAAAATGTGCAAACTCCACACAGACAGTCGCCCGAGGCTGGAAATGATTCTGAGGAAACTGATGCGTTGAGGAAGCAGTCCTAACCACTGAGCCACCGTGCCGACTCGAAACGAGCACCAACTTTGACACTGCGAGCATTGCTCACGTACAAACTTCAGCAACACGCTTGGTTAGTTTGGGAATTGAACCCACGACCTTGGCGTTATTAGCACCAGCTCTAACCATCTGAGAAAGATACAAGGAGCGTAGACAGGGAGAGTTATCTCTGCGATGAAGTAATCAGTGAACATGGCGTCTTGATGAAAGGTCAGGGTTCGGAGGTTTCGAGGAGATACCGAGACAAAATTAAACCATCCAGAGAGTGGGAGGAAACTGGAAGGCACTGTTGTGAAATGCGACCTGAAATGCGACAAGACATGCCGCACAATGGCTCAGTACTGGAAAATTGGATTCGTCTAAATTGTTGGCTGGCTTCGATCATGACAGAGGCCGGACGCTAATGCGCATTTCTTCTGTGCTGCATATCCCTCTGGCATTAATTGCAATGTTTAACATTCCGCTGGACACAGCTCGAATTATTTCAGAATTTGCGGAATACAGGGTTAATGGTAGGGTTCTTAGTCAGGTGGAGCAGCAGAGGGATCTTGGGGCCTATGTACATAGATCTTTAAAAGTTGCCACTCAGGTGGACAGAGTTTGTAAGAAGGCCTATGGTGTATTATCGTTCATTAGCAGAGGGATTGAATTCAAGAGTCGTGAGGTGATGTTGCAGCTGTACAGGACTTTGGTTAGGCCACATTTGGAGTACTGTGTGCAGTTCTGGTCGCCTCACTTTAGGAAAGATGTGGAAGGTTTGGAGAGGGTGCAGAGAAGATTTACCAAGATTTTGCCTGGAATGGAGAATAGGTCGTACGAGGATAGGTTGAGAGTTCTCGGCCTTTTCTCGTTGGAACGGCGAAGGATGAGGGTTGACTTGATGGAGGTTTATAAGATGATCAGGGGAATAGATAGAATAGACAGTCAGAAACTTTTTCCCCGGGGACAACAGAGTGTTACAAGGGGACATATATTTAAGGTGAAGGGTGGAAGGTATAGGGGAGATGTCAGGAGTGGGTTCTTTACCCAGAGAGTGGTGGGGGCATGGAATGCTCTGCCCGTGGGAGTGGTAGAGTCAGAATCATTGGTGACCTTTAAGTGGCATTTGGATAGGTACACGGATGGGTGCTTAATCTAGGATAGAAGTTTGGCACAACATCGTGGGCAGAAGGGCCTGTTCTGTGCTGTATTGTTCTATGTTCTATGTTGTAACCCTCAAACAACCATTGCGTCAGCTCCCCGGCAATTGCTGAGCCAGCAGCAGCAGTTCAAGCAACGCTTACAATGAGTGTGAGGTAACTTATTTGTCAAATGTACCTTCAATAATATTTGGTATTTAAAAATAATTCGTTTCCTCCGATTCCAACACATGAGCTAAAATATGAATTACGTATACTTTTATAAAACATCCTACAACTAGCGTCACACTTTAGTGTTTGTTAAAATAGTGATTCGTATACTCTACAAGTTTCACTTTCAGCAGAGGATTTCAGTTTCAAACATAAAACAAAAATACTCCTGGGATTGAGAAGTTAATTGGAATCACTTGCACGGTGACTGGAAATGTGATACATAAATCTATCAACACAGCTCAGGTGTTTATCCTGACTCGGTGCCAGCTGAACAAAAAAAAACAGAATATGTCTCGAAGGATTTGCCCTTTCTGCTCTATTTAAAGATTCCCCTTTACCGGTATGAACATGTACTGGCTGCATTACACATAATTGCCTTCTATCCTTTGACAGATGAGGCAGTATGAATTTGAATATTATAGTTTCATTACATCATGAAAGAGCCAAGATACAACGGATATTTCAGAAGATCGAGAAGATATACTTCCCGCTACTTGCTGTTATCAGTGTCCCTAGTAAGTGATAATCTCTGATATCAATTCAACAAATTGTGTTCCATTCTTTTCTTATTCTCCTGATTTGGCTTCTGGGGTCGTGATAGCGTGGCGTCTCAGTGGTTAGCATTGCTGCTTCAGAGCATTTGACTTGTTGGGTTCGAGCCCAGCATTGGGCAATTGCCTGTGGGTAGTTTGCAAACTCTCCCTATGTCTGTGTGAATCGCCTGCGGGAGTCCAAGAATGCGCAGTTTGCATGAGTTGGCCATGTTTAATTCCCATAATTTCGAAGGTGTTAAGGTTAGGCAAGGGAAAGGGAAAGCTAGAGCAATAGGTTAGGAGAATGGGATTGGGTGGATTACTCTGCAGAGGGTCAATGTGGACTTGTTAGGACAAAATGGCCTGTTTCTACATTGTTAGGTTTCTAATTTCTGCTTTCCAGATTGCTCAATTGTGACTTGTGCATGAACTGCTGTTTCACCTTCACTCTTTTCGTTTAATGGTGTATTGTAACCCCATGTTCGACCAGTCTACACTGTAGTTAGCAGAGATTGTTAAGGTTATTTCAAGGTAGCTGGCCCATGTTCATGTTACTGTGAAGATGAATCCGCTGAAATCTGCTGCATCCATTTAGCATTTTTTGTTATTATGCGAGACCAAATATAATTAATTTAGAAAACTTAGCAACATTTGACATTGTGTTTCAGAAATGTTACATACTCAGCGATACGTATACATAATTAGACATCCACTCACTCACTCACTCTTCCTTAAGGACTCTCTCTCTATCACATAGGGAATCTCTTATTCCCGTAAATTCTCTCTCATCTGCACCAACTCGCTAACACCCTCATTTACACTCCCTTGATCTCTCTCTCATAATCTTATACACACACTGCTCTCTCTCAAAGACATACTCTCGGTCACAGACATATCCTCTGCCTGCCATGTACAGACTTTCTGACACATACATTGTCGCACATGCTCTATCTCGCACCCAACCTTTCCCACTCTCACACACTCGTTTCAATTCATTGGACACACACACACACACACACACACACACACACACACAGTTACAGACACTCTGTCCCATGCACAATTTCATGACACACTCTCTCGCTCACAGTTACACACGCACACACTCACAGGCTCCTCTCTCTCTGTCTCACACACACGCACTCACTCACACAGTGACATAACTTCACTTTTGTACACATTGTTACTCACACATCTACACTCATACACTCGCTCTCAAACTCTTGCTTCAGCTTGTTTACACTTGCACATCAAGCCTCACACAGATACTCTTGATCTTAGAAATACACACTCACTCATCTACAGTTGGTCACAGTGTATCGTGCAGATGATGCACAACGCTGTTACAGTTTACCAGGGATGAATTTTGGATTTAGCAGTAGCATGCATGCTGGTGCATTATAAACATACGATTTCTTTGTCAGTTAATTTAGTGACCATTGTAATCCTGTCCCGTGGAAAATGCGGACTCTCCAGATCTGTAACTCTCTACCTCGTGGCCATGGCAGCGGCAGACCTACTGGTGGTGATCCTCGATCTAATCTGGAGACATATCCCTGCTCTTTATCCAGAAGACTTTATTTTCCTGGATTATATAGATGTGTGTAACATTCATGCTGTCCTCCTTTTTGCAGTCACTGACTGTTCTGTCTGGTTCACCGTGGCGTTCACCTTCGATCGGTTTGTGGCCATTGCCTGCCAGAAGCTGAAAATGAAATATTGCAGAGAGAAAACGGTGGCTTTGGTTCTTGGAACAGTGACTCTGCTGAGTTGTTTAAATAACTCATCCTGGTATTTTATGTATAACAATAGGTATCGTTTAGGGAATTATCCTATGTTTTGCGGTATAGCCATCTCTGATCTTAAATTGCTGTCATGGGTCACAATTGAAGTTGTTCATTACATTCTCACACCATGTGTCCCTTTTGCTCTGATTCTGCTCCTCAACATTTTCACCGTCAGGCATATTTTAGTGAACAGCAGAGCCCGTAGGAGACTCCGGGCTCACAGTAATGAGGAAAATCCCAGAGACACTGAAATGGAGAGCCGTAGAAAATCCATAATTTTACTGTTTTCTATTTCTGTCAATTTCATTCTGCTGTGGGCAGTGTTTACTGTGAACGCTTTAGTTCAGCGCATACGTCACCTGACTGGTGCTCCTCCTCTGCTTCCTCACTTCCAAGAAATTGGCTTCATTCTCCAGATGCTGAGTTGCTGCACAAATACTGCGATCTACGCTGTGACCCAGGCTCGGTTCAGAGAACAGGTAAAGAATATGGTGATCTTCCCTTTCATTCTAATTTTTAACCTACTGAGAAATTTCAAGCACTAGGCATTACCCAGCATCAAATCTCAATCTTACACTCAATTATTCCTGTGCATTCCCCAATAAGCGTCTTTTCATCTGCGTTCACTGAACCACTGTGTTTACACTCATCTTGAGATGCACCAGAAATATTGTTTAGTCCCAGAACCCCAGGGGAGTGCAGTTATCAAGTTGTTGCCTCATAATGATGGTGTCATACAGCATGGAAACCGACTGTTCAGTCCAACTCATTCAGGCTGACCACATATCCGAAACTTATCTCGTGTCCTTTGCCAGCAACTTGTTCATATCCTTCTAAACCCTTCCTGTTCACCTGGACACGTTTTAAATGTTGTCATTGTACCCACTCGTGAAACCCCCTTTGGCTGTATCTTCCACATACACGCCACCCTCTGCGTGAATCTGATGCATTTCAGAAAACGTTTTACATGTTTCGCTTTCACCTCTTGTTTCTGTTTCTGCTACCCTTGGAAAAATACCTTGGCTGAGCTCTTAATTCATGCCCGTATGATTTTGGTAATGTCTATAATCATCCACTTCAGCTTCTGACGCACAAGGGAAAATAGCCCACAATCGATTCAAACTTCAAACCCTCTAAACCCCGGCAAAATTCTTGTAAATGTTTTCTGAACCCTTAAAATTTTAACAACAGGTCGAAGCACAACCCAGTGACAATGTCAGTGGAAGGATTGTGGAATGAAGCTTGTTTCTCAGTTGGGGCGTAAGTTGATTTTGGGTGAGTTTCTGTGGACACACGGGATTGGTGACTGTGTGCTAAAACAGTGAGAGAATCGAGCGGTTGATGGGAAGCACAAAAGGTCCAAACGTTATCAAATTTATTTCTTTGAAATATAGCAGAGGATGTTTGAATAACAATTATTTACAACTCCATCCTCGAACTCATCATTTATTTTCCTGTTATAATAGTCATCTGATAAAACGGTTGATTAAGATTTCCCAAAAATTCAAATTTCAAATTAGCTGGTAAATCTTCTCTTTGTATCTCCCTCTGGTCATTTTCTTCTTATTAAGATTTATATCCACAGGTCGTTGATGGATAAATGTCCCTGTAAGACATCTATTCTTTGGGTAGTTTACGTAAATTGGTCGCTTGGCAGTTCTCTCTGATTTGTTCAGCGTTTCCCGGTCATATCCTTCCAAAGCACACATTGTGTATTCGCTTTGTGGATTATGAATCCGCTTAATTCAAACTTGATTTGAGTTTGGTAATTCTGGGGTATTATTTAAACTGATTGGCAGAATTTTAATCGGTTTTGTTGTCTCCAGGCAACCCAGATAATTAGCTGTTCGACCAAATGTTGCATTGTTACCCTGTTCAGAACACTTGGTGTGTGGTAGTTCTGTGAGCTTTAAACTTCCTTGAAGTAACAGTACACTTCTACACCTTCATTGCAGTGGGGTTGAGTATTTTTGGCAGTGTTCTTGAAAGAGTTGTTGGAAGAGTTGTTCAGTGCATTTGTGTATAGTAGTCAGACATGCGTTTTCAACATGTGTGATCAGAAGAAAAATTGAAATGATTGACCTCACTGGGGACGTTGCCACTTGTCTCTCCTGAATCCATCCAGTAGAAGATTTTGGAAATTGTTATTATTCTAATGCAATGTAGTCAGTGTGCACAACCAATCCATCAGCATTGAGAGAACAGCCTTGTTCGTGGCAGAAATAACAGGACCACAGTGATGTCAGTCCTCCAATACTGCACTGTAATGCAACTCTTCCCATGCAATTCTATGTGTTAGTTAGCAGATCCAAACCAATTGCATCTCGTGAATAACTGGTTTCAAGTATGCATTTCCACATGACATGGCAAAATACTCAGAATTGATAATTTACCAAGGAGGGTGGGAATTCGTTATTCATTCATTCATTTATGCCAACCTGATACTAGTATTTATGAATAATCTCTCTCTCTCCTCCCCTTTTTGTTTTACATATTTCAGCTGTGATTGGTTTATTTGAAAATTGCACATGAGCGTTTCCAAATGTCTCACGGGTTTCAAAGCTACTGGAATGGTGCTCAACCCCAGGATATGTGAGCCTTGTGTGCTGGAAGTTGGTTCATCCGTTCATGCTTTATGACAAGCATTGCACTTAAAGAGGCTTGTTTTAGGTTCAGGACAAAAATAAAGATATGCTGTTGGATTTTCAGAGAGTGGAAACAATTTCCAGTTGATGAAATTAATTCAAGATGAATAATATGGCCATTCTATAAGAGGGGAACATAGAGTATAGCAGAGATTAAGCTATTTTCATAAAAACATGCAAACAGAAACCTAAGGCCTTCTGGCAGCGAATATGCATAAAGAGAGTTGACGTTTTAAGCCTGATAAATCAGAAGTGTATGCAGAGATGCTGCTAGTCTCGCTGAAATTGTTGAGCAGTATCATTCCCTTTTTTGGGTCAGACTCCTGGCAGTTTTTTTTAATCAATTACATTATTTGAAAATTAATTTGCGCGAATTCCAGAACAAGGATGTTCAGACATCTAAGGTATTAGTGGAAACGGAATTCCCAGATTTGTACTATTTTTCGGTGAGAATCCCTCACACTTCACTGCAAGTAACTGCCAAGTTGAATCAAGAATAAACATCCTGATTTTAAACAAACAAATTCTTGTAGATTGAAATAAAAAACTCAAGATTCAAATTTAGAGCAAAGTAAATTACAGTTTATTACAGAAAACCTTCTGGGAGATGAGAGGTTGCCTTAAGAGTGGGATTCCAACCATGTAATATCCTTGAATACAACAATCATTGGCCTTTTATGACTTTGATTCAAGAAAAACACATTGTTTCGATGACATAAATTATTTTCCTCTTGAAGGTTCCAAGGATGTTGTGGTTCCTGGTCCATCGCAACTGTTTCCATAGGCCAGAGGCTGCAGCAAGATGTTTCGATTTTATCACACCTCAGTTCTGAAGAACAGGAACAGTATTTTGCAATAACATAAAAAGTTTCTGCAACAACCTGTAGAATATAGGTTTGCACAATAACAGGTAATATCTCTCTTCAGTTATCAGAGTACTTGTCCATTGCCTTGTACAGCAGATGTTTCCTGCCTGTGGTTAGTTTTTCTAACATTCTCGGTCCTGACAGTTACAGAGGAAAGCGCAGCAGTTTCTGTCAGCAAACAAGTTTTGGCCAAATATCTCAGCATACACTCGTGACATTAATATTGCTCCAATGATAGCCAACTTCAATACCCCCTTGTGGTCAGAGGCACCTCACGAGCGCAGTGGACTCGAGACCAGTTGAAACCAAAGCTCAAGTGAGTCCCTGTTCCCCTGTGGAGAATGCTGGAAAGTAACATCAGTATGGAGACTCACGGCGAGTTAAGATTCGACAACATGAACGGAAAAGTGCCATAAAGACACAGGAAACAATGACAATATAAACATGAGCAAACAATGAATACAGAACGTAAAAGACCAAAGAAACGCTTAGTGGCCATTCCAGCCACCCAGAGAATTGTAATCATGAAATTGCTTCAATACCTGACAAACCTTATCTGCCTCCAAACATATGAGGCCGTCTAGATTAATTATAGTGTACGATGTGTTCTGCATGCAGGTGCAACATTCGGTGCCAATAACAAAGCAGTTGCCACCCTGTGCCGTTCGCAGTTTTTCAAGAGCCAGATGGTTCTGTTTCCATCGGGATTATCGTTCTTGTTTTCTCCGTATCACCACAGCTCAGTATTACTCTTTTAAAATCACACACTCTGTGGATTATGTGTCAATGTATTATCTTTTAAACTATTGCCTTGTGTCCTCCCAAGCCACGCCAATCCATTTGTCAAGTAGGTGTACATGTCTAAGGCCTGTTCTACAGTGCAACAATCTTTTTTTTCCTCAGCATTCACCAATGTTCGTTCCATCCGAGGTAAAAATCGCTTCTGCACACTTACATTGACATCCTAAGGCTGCCATGTAGTCTTGAATCCCATACGATCTTATCAAAAAGAAAACTGAGCTATTACTTATCTCTCGATGTAAAGTCTCTCTGCCTCGTATAGTGGCTTGATCACAAAGTTCACCAAGGAAAGACAACAGCACAAACATCACCAACAAAAATGTATCAGTTCAGAAATCTCATTTAAGTGTTATTTTCACTAAAATTCATGATAACTTCAACTGCCATTTGCATCCACCCCGACCTGTTGTTTGCTCATTCCCTAAATTTTCCTGTATAGCTAAAACTTAATTCATGGATTTTTCCAGGTATTTGGTATGTTACTGTGCAAATGTTGACCAAATACAATTTTCTGTTCTGAAAACAATGACTCTTTTCATCAATTTAAACATGTTTTGTTGGCAAAATTGGACCAGGGCTATAATGAAAAAAACATGCTGAAATTGAGCGAAAGGCGTTATACAATTGGCAAAATGTTATACGATTTAATTTCTCAGTAGGTCAAAGGGGTGCCCCGCGGTCTCTCATTAACCAGTACAGGACATATATATCTGCACTGATTAAACAGATGAGAAAAGGGTGGACAGTCCTGAAACAACAATGAAGTTGTTTCTTAGGACAGAAGAAAGAAAAACCAAGAGAACTGGGGTACTTTTGGTGCATCAATAGCAAGACTTATATGCCAACCCTCAGGATCCACAAAGACAGATGAACTTGAGAATCAAGAGTTAAGGAATTAGGGTCCAGAGGACCCTCCGAGAAATACAGATTAAAATCCCTTCTGAGAAATTGGATATTTTCGTAAATCATTTGTGTGAACTAGTCAACTTACTATATTCAAAATTTCTAACTAAAGGACTGTGTGTGCTTGTGTTGAGTGAGTGTGATAGAGAGAGAAAAACAATTGTCAAAGAACAGGCAACAACGCTTCTCTTGAAGCGCACCCTCAGGAGGGAACACGTTTGGGATATGTGTAAATTCAATACAGACCTGACACCATTGTGAATCAGTGGTTAGTACTGCTGCCTCAGAACGAAGGCGACAAAGGTTCTATTCCAGCCTTGGGTAACTGTCTGTGTGGTGTTTGCACATTCTCCCTGTTTCTGCTTGCGTTTCCCCCGCAGGCTCCGGTTCCCTCGCACAGTCCAAAGATGTTCAGCCCAGCTGAATTGAGCATTAAAAATTGCCCAAAGTCAGAGGAAAATGGGTCTAGGCTGGTTACTCTTTGGAGGGATTTTGTGGCCTTGTTGGGCCGACCGGCCTGTTTCCACGCTGTAGGGAATCTAACCTCGTAATCACAACCCTTCCGATATCTGTAGTCTCCCTCCAGCCTCACACCCTGCCTCCTTCTGTCATAACCCTCCAGCCTCACAACCTTTCCTCTCGGTATCACCATCCAGCCTCACAACCATTCCTATATCTGCAATCCTCCTTCGGCCTCTCAACCCTCCCAGTCTATTTTGTGCCATTAATGACTAAGCACAGATTATCTAATCCTGCTGCTACAGAACAAATCTCCAGATCTCTGTAATGCCCCTTCAGCTTCACCAAACACCTGATGTCACTTTCCTCCATCGAGCCTCAAAAACCTTCCTTATTTGGATTCCTTCTCTAGCCCCACAACCATCTCTATCTCTGTATTCCCCCAAACTCAAATCGAAGCCTATGAACCCTCCCAGTCTGTGTAATGTACTCCAGACAAACCACCCTCCATATCTACGGAATCCTGCATCACCCTCTCCCCTCACAACTCTTCCTATCTCTGCAATCCTCCACCAGCTTCTCAATGCTCAGTGTCTGTGTAATCCCCGTCTCGGCCCTAAATGCCCCATCTCTCTAATCCCCATCAAGCCACTCAACGCTCCCAGTCTATGTAATGCCCGTCCGTCCACATCAATCTCCCTATTGATGTTCCCCTCCAGCGTAACAACTCTCTCTATCTCTTTAATTCCTCTGCAGCCTGATGATCTTCATGATTAGGTTTTTTAAAACAGCATTTTTTCAATGGACATGGGTGGTGCTGATACACATCAAGAATATCAATTCCGAACAGATGATCCTCCTGCTCAATCTCTTCCATTGCTCGTGTTGTGGTATCCTTCGGCTTAAACCAGCTGCAGTCATCTCTCCCTAATGAGAGAGCAGCGCTATGGTCTGGAAGGATACTGTTGAAGGTGGGGCATGGGACATCAATCAGGAACAGTGCTTTGTCCTAAAAGATGTTCATTTCCTTTGATATTGTTGAGGGCTGCATTGAAGCAGGCAAGTTGACCATGTCACATGACCAGCAAGATGTTTACCTTATCGATAGCAATCAGATATTAAGGTATCAGTCAGTTAGAGAAACTGAGATTGTTCTCCTTGTTGCAAAGGAAACTGAGGAGAGCTGTGATAGACCTGGTTGCAAAATGTATATATTGGGGTAATGAAACGTACACTCATCAGCTGAACACAAAAGATTACAGGTTTTGCCGGAGATCTATTGAGAGAATGGAGTGATGCAAAGGAGTAATTTCATGTCGAAAATGGGTATGACCTGGAACACAATACTCATATACAATGCAAATATGGAATTCGGGATGAATCCAGTAATTCGTTCAGAATTTGGCATTTCACTTATTGAGGTTCACACCTGTATGTCCACTAGTAATACCATGTAATACAGGTTTATAAAATCCAGCATTGCCAGTCCCCCGTATGAAATCGCAAAATCCCTTCCTCCTGAGCCAGAATGACCATGCATTCTCTGTGCCGCACATTGACCCCTGTTGAGATCAGCAGTCAATGTAGGGGAAAATAGATGAGTGTTTGTGTAGTTTCAACCTTGGAACTTCATGTGACTGAACAAAGCAAATCGTTGGTAGATGGAGCAGAATGTTTTAGAGTTGGAATCCATCCATGTGTACTTTGTTGTTCAGTGGCAGACAGAGAGTTCAAACCGTTATAGAAACAGCAGCGTGCTTCCTTTCGCATCCCATTTAACAGTTGGGAAATGCAATTCAGCCACTGCTAACGCAGAATGATACAACAGTGTGGAGCAGGTTTCAGGTGTCTTATAAAAACTCATCAGTCCTTTTCAAGTGTATGAACAAAGCCCACAAGCTCGAATCCCCTGATGAACAGGTCCGAAGGTGATTCGGAGGACCACGACTCCCATCACTGAATGCACACCATCCTGCAAACACTTCACAACTGCTTCACTCTATACTGTTTCAGAATTTTCCGACTCCTTCCAATGCAGCATCACCGGTGTATCCAATCCCCAGGTGGGCTGGAAACGTTCAAAAAAGCAACTCACTTGTATTGGTTCAAAAATAATAAGCTCACAGAATTAAATTCGATTGCAATGTGTGCGGTGTTCATAAATATCGAGGGAACAATGCTCCATTAGCGTGTTTGTGCATTCCTTATGCGTACAATTGCCTCTTCATGTGAGCTGAAAATGTGTTGCTGGAAAAGCGCAGCAGGTCAGGCAGCATCCAAGGAGCAGGAGTATCGACGTTTCGGGCATGAGGTAAAAACTGCTGTGCTCTTCCAGCACCACTAATATAGAATCTGGTTTCCAGCATCTACAGTCATTGTTTTTACCTCTTTGTGTTACATTTGGATTGCATTTCTTGCATCCTTTTTGAACGTGGAATTAAGGTTTTTCTGTCCAAATCTTTGCCGTTCCGATTCTTTCAGAAATATAGCAAAATGTACCTGGGCCATGAGAAACTCTAATGTGAAGGAACACGTAACACAAAATAAATAATTGCATCCTTCACAGATAATGTCTGTTCAAATCCATGATGGGACCAGAAAGCAGACAAGATTGCCCAATAAGGTCAATGTAGAGATTTCAGATTACCAGCTTGTAAGGATTTTTAACTAAGGTGCATTCTTCAAACGATCCTTATGAAATGTGATGTAGATAGATACGACGGTACATGGCAGGTATTTGAAAGATGTTGCCTGTGGAATTTCAACACACTGCAACACAACCGATCACTCAAATCATGACGATCTAGCTACCCTGGATAACCCAAACACCAAACCAAACCTGTAATATGTACGGCATGATGATTTTGTTTTAATGCAGTGAAACCTAATGACGACTGGTACTCACAGACGTGATGGTAAAATCGAATGTAGACACTTGAGGACAAGTAAAACTGGACAGCAGCGTAATTGAGGAAAAAGTGACACTTCCTTTTCTTGAATAAATATCGACATTCTGACAACTTTGGTTGGATGAAATAAAGGTGATTGCTAGCTCCAAACTAAATATATTTCTAAATGCAAACACAATAAGTAACACCTCACCTGGTTTACCAAAAACGATGAAAGAATATTGGAAATCTTTCGAATTTGTGTTATTGCAGCTTGTGCCATCTTCTCTGAAGGTACCTTCTGACTGTTGATAAACAAGGTTTTACACGTCCAAAGACATTTCGTCCAAACACAAGAACGGGAACTTCGAAGCTCCTTTGAGTTAAGTCATTCTCTACATCGCTCACAGTTCATTGAACGCAAAAAGACACAAAGAGAACAACAACTTAAATCGTTTGTTTACTTCAAAATAAGTCAGATAACACAACATAATTGCAACCTTCTCTTCAGATATTTCGATAACGTTTGTTGCTTTTTACAAAAAAAATACTTTTCACAGCAATTTAGCATTTCCTTGAAGCCATCTCTAAAAATTTAATTTTCTGATCTGTCAGGCATTAGTTACACTCTCAGATCTTTCACTACCTTTCTGCAGCTCCTGTCTTTTTACAGGATTGATTGAGGTCTTTGTCACTGTTGCTCACTTGTCTGCTTTTGGTTCAGGGCTGTTCATCGTTCCCTGTTATTAGTTCCCTGGTATTTTCCCACATAATGCGTTATGTTGACCCCGACATTGTTTTGTTTGGACAGTACTGACACAAGAACATATCGGTGTGACTTTTCAGCAGTCTAAGTAATTTCAATTTCATATTCGAAATGACCATGAAGAGAGTGAAGAAAACGAAGGTTTCACGTTACCCTCAATAAACTTATTAAAGTCAAAGCTGCTTCAAGTGATGGAATAGATTAAGAAAAGTGTATCCTGATTATTGGTAACGTGGGGATTACATTTTCCAAACAGGACAGTAACAAGAAGTATGGTCAGCCTTAGTAAATCATGAAGAACAGGGAGATAAATTGACAGGATAAATAGCGTATGTTTTTTCCATGGTATAACACTCACATTAACTAAATTAAGCAGCCTCCAACCAGAACTATATCACACATACAATCAGAAACGCAACAGCTCACACTGAACATCATACCATACAATGACACCAACTCAACACCCCGTATCACACAAGACGTCACACTCATCGTCAAAATGCTACAACTAATAATCAGCACCACATCACAAACTGATCTACAAAAGCTGAAGGTCCCTGCCCACATCCAGTGCATGACGTCACCAACAAAAATCAGCCGCCACAAATAGAACATAGACGAAAACAAAGCATAACAGGCCCTGCAGCCCTCGATGTTGCGCCAACCTGTGAACTATTCTCAGCTCGTCCAACTTCACTATCCTATCATCATCCATGTGCTTACCAAAGGATTGTGAAACTCTCCCAAATGTGGCTGAGTTAATTGCATTGGCAGGTAGTGAATTCCACGCCTTTACCATTCTCTGAGTAAAGAACTTGCTTCTGACACCTTTCTGAAATGTTTCATCCCTTAATTTGTAGTCATGCCCCCTCCTATAAGCTGACGTCATCATCCTCGGAAAAGACCTCATTGCCAACCCTATCTAATCCTCTTATCACCTTTTCATGTCTATCAAGTCCCCTCGTATCCTGCTTCTTTCCAATGAGTAAAGACCTAAGTCTCTCAGCCTTCCCTCATGAGATTCTCACTCCAGACCAGGCAACATCCTCGTAAATTTCCTCTGCACCTTTTCCAATACTTTCACCTCCGTCCCGAAATATAGCGAACAGAACTGTACACGTTATTCTAAGTGTGGCTGCATTAGCTTTTTGTATAGTTGCAGCTTGGTATTGCGGCTCCAGAACTCAATTCCATTACCAATGAAACCTGTCACAATGTATGCCTTCTTAACAACACTATCAATCTGGGTGGCAACTTTCTGGGATCAATGTACATGGATTCCAAGTTCCCTCTGTATATCCACACTACCAGTAATCTTTCCATTGACCCAGTACTCTGCCTTCCTCTTATTCTTCCCAAAGTACATCACCTCACAAATAGCTGCATTGAACTCCATTTGCCAATTCTCAGCCCAGTTCCGCAGTTTATCCAAAACCGCCTGAAACATGTAACATTCTCCCACACTGTCCACTTCCTTCACCGACTTTAGTGTCATCTGCAAATGTAGTAATCCATTCACCTCCGCTCTGCCCAAGTCATTTATAAAAATGACAAACAACAATGGTCCCAAAACAGATCCTTGTGGAATAGCACTCGTCATCGGACTCCAAGCTGAATATTCACCATCAACCACCACTCGCTGCCTTTTTTCAGAAAGCTAGGTTCTAATCCAAACTGCGAAATCACCCTCAATCCATGATTCTGCATTTTCTCCAGCAGCCTACCATGTAGAACCTGATCAAAGGCTTTAGTAGAGTTCATGTAAACCACCTCAACTGCCCTCCCCTCATGTACATGCTAACCTTCTCAAAAAAACTCAAGGTGGTTTGTGAGACACGACCGGCTCTTGACAAAATCATATATCTCTTTTCAAAACCTTTCCTACAACAGAGGTAAGGCTCAAAAGTAAATCGCCATTCCAAATCATAATCCTCTTCTTAGAGACTCCATTAAAGCCAGCTCAACAAGCTTCAGTAACACATCACGGTGGTCTTCAAACTCTCAGCCATGGTTTTTCACAATGTTATAGATATAGTAGGAATACAGCTGGGGGATGGTCTTGGGAACTTGCTGCTGTTTTCTGTCTTTTTTATTGAAAAAGGGACCCAGTGACAGAAAGTGGACCCAGGAGTATGAAGGGTTGTATCACATGGTGTACAGTGTTTCGTTCCCCTCCACGTGTTTGAAAACAGCTGCCGCCACTTTCTGACACTCAAGGAACCTGTTAGAATGTTCCTTCCGTTCATCGCCAACACATCCCAGGATTTTAGCCCAGACACTGATCCCAGCCTTTTCTCGTGAATGGAATGCAGCAGCGGAACAGCTGCTCACCTGCACTGAGCATTCTGGGAGCAGCTTGTGCTGGATTAAACTGCCTAATTCTGGTCCTATATCTTAGAAACTTATCAATGTGTTTGAGAATGGACTAACAAGAAGAAAAAAAGTCGAGTGAAGAAATGGAGAAATGAACTTTTTTTCATAGGTTACGAACCGGCTGGAAGATACATATTAAAGTATAAAAGTTCCTCTCCTTGTAAAGCTTTCTCGATATGACTACTCAGTTAAATGTTGGGAGGTTGACAAGCCCTACTCCCTCAACCATTTTGATTTTACATTTCCCTCAAATTTGGCTACATCCTTGTTCTTCCGTTTCGCCCGGGCTGTTATGCAGTTCTATAATCAATTCCCTGCAAAGCTACTTCAGCTTTTTTTTTATTACGTTTACCAGTATGACTTCATTTGAGGAAATTTCTAAGATCCACCCATTTATTTTTGCTATCATGACTTCCCTGGTCAGGTTGATGTCAGATCAGCAGCTGATGAGCAAGACATTCTCACAGCCTTTGACCAAACTTGAATTCTAAGTGGTATTAAATAAGAGAGGCGACATTTAGCAGCTCAAATCTGAGGCATAAATGGTTTTTGCAGATGCATGTGGGGAGCAGCTCAAAGCATGTCTGCGAACTTACAGGCAGTTGCAACTTCTGTAAAATAAAGTATGCCTCATTTTGAATTAATGAATCGAATTAAAGAATCCCCACAGTGTGATAGCATGCAATTTTGCACAACACGTTTACACTGACCCTCCAAAGAGTATCTCGCCCAGACATACCACCGACCCTACCCTTGTTAACCTGCATTTCCCATGGCTAAAGCATCTAACTTACTTATTCCTTAACACAATGGACAATTTGACATGACCAATCCACCTCGCTTCCACATAGAACATAGAACATAGAAGAATACAGCGCAGTATAGGCCCTTCGGCCTTCGATGTTGTGCCGATCAAAGCCCACCTAACCTACACTAACCCACTATCCTCCATATACCTATCCAATGCCCGCTTAAATACCCATAAAGAGGGAGAGTCCACCACTCCTACTGGCAGGGCATTCCATGAACTTACGACTCGCTGAGTGAAGAACCTACCCCTAACATCAGTCCTATATCTACCCCCCCTTAATTTAAAGCTATGCCCCCTTGTAATAGCTGACTCCATACGTGGAAAAAGGTTCTCACTGTCAACCCTATCTAACCCCCTAATCATCTTGTACACCTCTATCAAATCACCCCTAAACCTTCTTTTCTCCAATGAAAACAACACCAAGTGCCTCAGCATTTCCTCATAGGATTTTCCTACCATACCAGGCAACATCCTGGTAAACTTCCTCTGCACCCGTTCCAGTGCCTCCACATCCTTCCTATAGTATGGCGACCAAAACTGCACACAATATTCCAGATGCGGCCGCACCAGAGTCTTATACAACAGCAGCATGACCTCAGGACTCCGGAACTCAATTCCTCTACCAATAAAAGCCAGTACGCCATATGCCTTCTTCACTGCACTATTTACCTGGGTGGCAACTTTCAGAGATCTGTGTACATGGACACCAAGATCCCTCTGCTCTTCCACACTACCAAGTAGTCTACCATTAGCCCAGTAATCCATCTTTTTATTACTCTTACCAAAGTGAATCACTTCACACTTAGCTACATTGAACTCCATTTGCCACCTGTCTGCCCAGCTCTGCACCTTCTCTATATCCCGCTGTAACCTGCCATATCCTTCCTCACTGACTACAACTCCTCCGACTTTCTTATCATCCGCAAACTTGCTCACCCAACCTTCTAACCCTTCCTCCAGGTCATTTATAAAAATGACAAACAACAATGGTCCCAAAACAGATCCTTGCGGAACACCGCTAGTGACGGCACTCCAAGATGAACCTTTGCCATCAACTACTACCCTCTGTCTTCTTCCAGAGAGCCAATTCCTAATCCAAACCTCCAACTCACCCTCAATGCCATAACTCACCCTCATCTTTGAAATGTGGGAGGAAACTTAAGCAGGTGTTCAACTTATTTATCCCTCTTCCTGGTTAGATCCGCATTTTGCAACTGCGAACTGAAAGTTTAAAACTGGCTTTGAAAGTTGCCACCCAGGTAAATAGTGCTGTGAAGAAGGCATATGTGTGTACTGGGCTTTATTGGTAGAGGAATTGAGTTCCGGAGTCCTGAGGTCATGTTGCAGTTGTATAAGACTCTGGTGCGGCCTCATCTGGAATATTGTGTGCAGTTTTGGTCGCCATACTATAGGAAGGATGTGGAGGCATTGGAACGAGTGCAGAGGAGTTTTACCAGGATGTTGCCTGGCATGGTAGGAAGATCGTACGAGGAAAGGCTGAGGAACTTGGGGCTTTTCTCATTGGAGAAAAGAAGGTTTAGGGGAGATTTGATCGAGGTGTACAAGATGTTTAGGGGTTTAGATAGGGTTGACATTGAGAACCTTTTTCCGCTAATGAAGTCAGCTGTTACTAGGGGACACAGCTTTAAATTAAGGGGTGGTAGGTATAGGACAGATGTTAGGGGTAGATTTTTTACTCAGCGGGTTGTGAGTTCATGGAATGCCCTGCCAGTAGCAGTGGTGGACTCTCCCTCTTTATGGTCATTCAAGCGGGCATTGGACAATCATATGGAGGTTATCATATGAGGGTAGTGTCGGTGGTATGTCTGGGCGGGATACTCTTTGGAGGGTCAGTGTGAACGTGTTGTGCAAAATTGCATGCTATCACACTGTGGGGATTCTTTAATTCGATTCTATGATTCAAAATGAGGCATACTTTGTTTTACAGAAGTGTAGGTTAGGTCGGCTTCGGTCAGCGCAACATCGAGGGCCGAAGGGCCTGTACTGCGCTGTATTTTTCTATGTTCTATGTTCTATGTTCTATTCAGGACACCCAAAACTTGAGGCAATGTCGACATTCAGATGTTAGCATGGAGAAATTGTGAAGGATTTTCTGAAGATGTCACATTGTAAGCAGCAAACGGAAGTTTCTAACCAGCGATCCATGTAATGTCCTGATCATTCTGAAGTTGCAAGCCCGATCCTAGGCCTCAGGAATATGTTGTAAATTTACCACAATCTATGACAGAACCTCCAATGAACTGAATTTAGTGTTATACTGTGAAAAAAGTGGAGATGTGTAAACGCACTGCGCCCTCAGCCGAAAAAAAAGTCACCAAACCACAATCCCCTGAAGTCATGCGTTCATTGTTTCTTTGTCCTTCCATTCAGTTCATCAGAAGGGCAAATGGCATTCTTTGTGTTGTCGATTTCCTGCAATCACACATATGCCGAAAGAATATTTTAGGATTAAAAAAAAACAAAAGAAGAGGCTCTGTCCTTCGAGCTTGCTCTGCCACTCAATAAGATTGTGGCTGTTAACATCACACGTGATGCATTTAAAACATTTCTGATCCGAGGGGTACTTGACTGGGTGGAAGTGGTGTAATATACAATGAAGGAATCCATGAAGTTTTTTTTCTTTAAACGAGACTCCCATTTAAGATAGAAATGAGCAACTTTTTTGTTGTTCTCTCATTGTTCTAAGAGTCTTCGGTATTCTCTTCCTCAAAAGTGAGTAGATGCAAAACATTTTAATATTTTGTTGAAATATAATTATATCGTGAATGGATGAAAGAATATCAGGGTAGTTTGGACCTGATGTTAAAATCAGATCTGCTGTGATCATATTGAATGGTTGAGTAGCATAGAAGGGCAAAGCGAGCTGTTCTTGCTGTTTGTTGGTTTGCTAAATGAGCCATCAATGTTCGAATGAGACACACGATGGGGAACACAGCTGTAAAAAGTAGATTCGATACTGGTAAACGATAGCACATTTCTATTCATCAGCATAACTCTTGGCTAAAATATTGTTCTGTTTATGGGATAAATGGCCTAATTTCTATTCCCTTGTCTTGTGGCCCTGTGGTCAAAACGCCTGGTGAGTGGCGCGACAAGCCTTCCTCCATTCCCAAAAGTAAGACTGACCGTTAATGACTGGTTCCTATCGCTCAGCCAATTGGTTTTATCCATATTTGACTTGGGATTGCTCCCTGTAACATTTGGATACGAGACTTTCCACCACATCCGCTTTAAATAACTTGAAATTATCTTACACTATGCTCCTGATTATCGACCACTTAGCACGCTCCCCCCCACAACGTGTTCAACAAATGCTACAAGGACAGCTACAGCGTGGTTAGACACCGAACAAAGATCTCTCTGCTCTGTACCCCAACAAAAAAAGACACAATAGTAACAGTTGGGGTCAGATACAGAGGAAAACTCTCTCTATCGACCCACCATCAAGCACTCCCAGGACTGGGACAACATGTGATTACAGAGTAAATCTTCCCCAATAATGTCTCAATCAGTCGGCTCCACGTCAGAGAGAGCATGGGGTAATATACGGAGAACACAACGTTGTCATCAAGCACTCTCAGGCAGTTTCCCCACTCGGTAAGTTACAGTTTAAATCTACATTCACAGTGTCCTCATTAAAACACTGTCAGGATGGGCAAAGCACGGGATTTGAAACAGAGACATTGTGATTTCGATGATTGTGTAAAAAATATTATTTGGATTCTGCCAGTTTAACGCATGTCCCGTGCAAATCATTCATCCGTCATAATACCCACGTTCATCCTGGTCATTCACCATCCTGGTGAAGTTACATGTCATCAAGCAGAGCAAGATAAAAGTTGAACATTCAAATATACTGTACATTTTAGAAAACAGAACATACAACATTACAGTGCAGTAAAGAACCTTCGGCCCTTGATGTTGCGCTGACCTATGGAACCAATCTGAATCCCATTTTTCCCACACTATTCCATTTTGATAAATATGTTTATCCAATGACCATGAAAATGCACTTAAATTTGGCGAGTCCACCATGTTGCAGGAAGTTCATTCCACACCCCTACTTCAGTATGAGTATGGAAACTTATTCTGCCACCTTTTCTATATCTACTGCCCCTCAGTATAAAGCTATGTCCCTTCACCATTTGAGGAATAAGGCTCTCACTGTCCAGCCTATCTAAACTTTTGATTAACTTCTATGTCTGAATTAACTCATCTCTCAACCTTCTTCTCAATAACGAAAACAGCATCAGGTCCCTCACGCTTATTCATAAGACCTTTCTCCATCCAAGTCAAGATTCCCAAAACAGGTCCTTGCGGTATACCACCATTAACTGAACTCCATGTCGAACGTTTCCCATCAACCACCATCATCTGTCTTATTTTAACTAGCCAATGTATGATCCAAAACGTTAAATCACCTCAATTCCATGCCTCCTTTTTTTTTGCAATATCTTACCGTGGGGAGACTTATCAAACGCCTTACTAAAACCCAGATACACCACATCAACCGCTTTATCCTCATGCATCTGTTTGGTCACCATCTTAAAGAACTCAGTAATGTTTGTGAGGCACGAACAACGCTTCACAAAACCGTGTTGAATTATCCCTAATCAACATATTCTGCTCAAGATGATTAAAATCCTATCTCTAATAACCTTTTCCGATTCTTTACACACAACCAAAGTAAGGCTCACTGGTGTATAATACCAGGGCAGTCTCCACGCCCCTTCTTGAACAAGGAGACAACATTTGCTATCCTCTAGTCTACTGACGCTATTTCTGTAGACAATGAAGGTGTAAAGATCAAAACCAAAGTCTCTGCGATCTTCTCCCTGGTATCCCAGAGAATCTTTGGATAAATCCCCTCCGGCCCAGTGGACTTTACAGAATTGCTAACACTTCCTCCTTGCGGACATCAATCCTGACGAGTCTAATTGTCTCTATCTCAGAATTTTCCCCAACAACGTTTTCCTATGTGAATACCAATGAAAAATATTCTCATGCCACCATGCCCCGACTATTCTCAGCTCTTTCTTTAGGTCTTTCCTAGGTAACTTGTAGCTCTCAAGCACCATAACTGAGCCTTCACGTTTCATCTGAGCATCAGCCTTCCCCTTCCTGCTCATTACATAGCCCCTTCATGGAAGATAAGGAATTGAATACTTAAAATTATGAAGAATTCGTCTTCAGTCTAGTTGCAGGATATGTTAACGAGGTCAGATCTCAGAGCGTTAGCTGGCTTAATGTGTCATTCCTTGAATATTTACAATGATTGCATGTGGTGGTTCATCACGAAAGCAAATTTAAACATGACAGCTGATATTCTTTTACATGAGAGTATAGTTTTATTACATGATAGAAAGAAAGAAGCTATAGAAGGTCGTTTGAAACATATGAGCACAAACATTGAAATACAACTTCAAAGTGTTTAGCAGTATCATGCAAAACTGATACGCAAGTCCGGAGGAACAACATTCACAACTCATTGCTTCAGTGATACTCTCCAGATCTTGTTGACAAGATATTTGTTATTCATTAATAATTTGACTTGCATGGACATCAATGATTCTGTTGGATTCTACTTTTAAAGAAATGGAAATACATAAATAGATAGATAGATAGACAGATAGAGAGATAGATAGATAGATAGACAGATGGATAGATGGATAGATGGATAGATGGATTGATAGATAGATAGATAGATAGATAGATAGATAGATAGACAGATAGATAGATAGATAGATAGATAGATAGATAGATAGATAGATAGATAGATAGATAGATAGATAGATAGATAGATAGATAGATAGATAGATAGATAGATAGATTGATTGATAGATAGATTGATAGATAGATTGATAGATATTCATATACCCATCCAAATGCCTCTTAAATGTTGCAATTGTACCAGCCTCCACCACATCCTCTGGCAGCTTATTCCATACGCGTACCACCCTCTGCGTGAATAAGTTGCACCTTAGGTCTCTTTTATATCTTTCCCCTCCCACCCTAAACTTATGCCGTCTAATTCTGGACTCCCCCACCCCAGGGAAAAGACTTTGCCTATCAATGCCCCTCATAATTTTGTAAACGACTATAAGGTCACCCGTCAGCCTCCGACGCTCCAGGGAAAGCAGCCCCAGCCTTTTCAGCCTCTCCCTATAGCTCAAATCCTCCAGCCCTGGCAACATCCTTGTAAATCTCTTCTGAATACTTTCAGGTTTCACAACCTCTTTCCGATAGGAAGGAGACCAGAATTGCACGCAACATTCCAACAGTGGCCTTCACTGGGAGGGTTCTCCAGGATCCGTACAGCAACAGAGACACAAAGAAGCAAATTGTGCGTCAGATTTTAGAAAAGTGCAGAAGTAACAGGGCTGTATTATCGGTGAGTTTAGCTTCTCTAATATTGTTTGGAAACTGATTAGTTGAAATAGTTGGAATGGAGTAGTCAATTGTTTGTCAGGTCTGTTCAGGAAGGATTCCTGATGCAGTGCGTACATAGGCTAATGAGAGGGGAGGCCATTTTGGATTTGGTGCTTGGCAACAAGAGTGGCTCAGCGTTTGTGAGTGGCATGGTGACTGAGGGGATAGCACTGCTACCTCACAACGCTAGGGACGCCGGCTCGATTCCAGCCTCTGTGTGGAGTTTGCACGTACTTTCCGTGTCTTTGCGGCTTTCATCTGGGTGTTCTGGTTTCCACCCACAATTCCAAAATGTGCAGTTATAGGTGAATTGGCCGTGCTAAATTTCCCGTGGTGTTAGGTGCATTAGTCAGGCGTAAATATGTGGAAAATGGCTGGGTGAGTCACTCTTCGGATGGTCGGTGTGGACTTGTTGGGCTGAAGCACCTGCTGCCATACTGTAGGGAATCTAATCTAATCGAAAGCAAGCCATTCCAGATGTCCGATCTCTTGGTGGGAGTGCATTTCAGGGATAGTGATCACAACTCCCTCACATTGGCCATGCTCATGAAGATCAATGGGAGCAGACAGAAAAGGAGAACATTTAATTGGTGGAGGGAGAATTACAATAGTAATAGGAGGATCTGTGGTGTCAAAAGTGGGAACCAATGTAGTCAGGGAAATGCAAGATAGACTATGAAGAGGTTTAGGGGTCATGTGCTGACAGTACTACTTGGCTTTATGCCACTGAGGCAAGAATGTTATCTTGAAAGAACCTTACATGACAAGGAATATGGAACACCTAGTCAAGAGGTAGAAGGAAGCTTAGTCGATGTTGAGGAGGCCAGGATCAGAGTCGGGAGTGTCGTGCTGGAAAAGCACAGCAGGTCAGGCAGCATCCAAGTGCAGGAGAATCGACGTTTCGGGCATAAGGCAATGTCACCACCGTCGTGCGTGACACCACTTTCACCCCCATGGACACCGATGTAGGCCCCACTTTCACTCCATTTGCAAGCGCCACTGTTGTTACTGAAGTCATCACCGACCCTATAATCACGACCACTCATGACTTTCTATGCCCCACATCCAGCTCCTACCCAAACCCAGGTCCTAGCTTCCAGCCCTGCCTTGTGTTTACGTTTCCCTCAGATTTCCCCCTCACCGAGGATGAACGTTCAGTCCTCAGCAAAGGCCTCACCTTCATTCCTCTCCGCTCCCAGATTACTGAGCTCGACACACGTCATCAACTTGAAATGTTCTTCTGACACCTCCTCCTCCGAGCTCATTTTTTTCAATCATGAGTCCAGCCCAACCACCGAATGCCGCTTCCCTTGCCTCCAAAGCTCCCCATCCGCATGGATACCCCCGGGCTGGCCTGTTATCCACACTTCACCTCTTCATTTCTAACTGCCACTGTGATATTGATCACCTCCATCTGTCCACCCCTTTCACTCACTCCAACCTCTCGTACTCACAATGTGCAGCCCTATATTACCTCTGCTCCAACCATAACCTCACCAGCAAACCCGCAAACAAGGGGGTGCAGGAGTAGTTTGCCTCATCGATCTCTCCACCACTGAAGCCAGACTCTAACTCCCATACACCTCCACCTACTGCACCCTCAACCACTACCTCACCTCCGATTGCCAAACCTCATCCACCACCTCATCACCTCTGAGGATCTCCCATCCATAGCCTCCAACCTCATTGTTTGTAAACGCCCACACTCTCCGATTCTGCTTCCTACCAAAGATTTAAAAACTTTACTTCTCCGGTTGACGTATAGTCTGCATCTGTCCCACTGTACACATCTCTGTATCCCTTGACACTGTCCAGATCCCCCAGTCCAGGAACTCCCCACCTACATTCGGGACACCACTCACGTTCTTCACTTCGTCCATCATTTCATTTCCCCGGCCCTCAATGCCTCATCATCACCGTGGGCATCCAGTCCCTCTACATATCCATCCGCCCAAGCTCTCCATTTCCTCCTCTCAGGCTGTCCCAACCAGTCCCCTTCCACCGACACCCACAGCCGTCTGGTTGGACTGGCCATCACCCTGAACAACGTCTCCTTCCAATCCACCCACTTCCGCCAAACCAAAGGGTAGCCATTGGCACCCGCATGAGACCAAGTTATGCCTGCCTCTTTGTCTTGGAATAGTCCATCTTCCACAGTTACACAGCCACCATTCCCCAAGAGTTCCTTCGCTACATTGATGACTGTATCGGGGCTACCTTGTGCTCCCAGGACGGGGTTGAACAATTCATCAACTTCACCAACACCTTCCATCCCGGCCTCAAATTCACCTGAACCATCTCCGACTCCACCTTCCCCTTCCAGGCGCACTTCATCTCCATCTCTGGCGACTGACTAACCACGGACATCTACCGCACACCCTCTGACTCCTTCAGCTACTGAGACTAAAGTTCCTCCCACCCTACCGCCTGTAAAAATGCAATCTGTTCTTCTTAATTCCTCTATCTCGGTCTCATCGCCCCAAGATGGCGAGTTCTACCTCAGAAAATTCCAGATGGCCTCCTTCTTCCAAGGTTGCAACTTCCTTTCGCAGCGATCGACAATGCCCTCCAGCGTATCTCCTCCACGTCCCGCACCACCCCACCTGAACCTCACCGCTCACAATGCAAGGGCTGTCCCACTCGCAAGCTCGAACTTGGCACCGCCCTCCTGACCTGTCTTTTACCATCCATCCTTCTCTCGGACCTATCACCTCCTCACTCAACTTCTTCTACCTGTCGCAGCTACCTTCACCCGAACTCCACACCCCCCTCCCATTTTTCTCTCAGTGCCCCACCCACCCCCCCCCCCCCCCCCCCCCGCCAACAGCCTCATTCCGTATGAAAAGCTTCTGCCTGAAACGTCAGTGCTCCTGCACCTCGGATGCTGCCAGACCTGCTGCGCTTTTCCAGCACCACAATTTCGACTCTGATCTTCAGGATCTGCGGTCCTCACTTTCTCCTCGAGGCAAGGGTCACACTGGACTCGAGAGCATTACAAGATATCCAGGATGGAACTAAAGAATGGACTGAGGAAAGCTGGAAGGGGTCATGAAATAGCTTTACCGGTTAGGATTAAGGAATCTCTAAGGTATTCTACGCTAAAAAAAAAGATTGTGGTGGAGTAGCAGGGATACATGCAGACTCTTCAGCCTGGGCCTTATCTACTCCAATCTGCTTTCTTCCTTTTGATTTAATTTTCTTTTCTTCATGCCTTTGCTCTTTTTTCTCTATTCTTTTGTTTCTTCCCTTTCCTTCTCTTTTCTTCAAAGCCTTTGCAGCAGATTGATCATGGCAGTTTTCCCCCATTCCCTCCCAATCCACGACCATGCCAAAAATCGGCTGGGCCAGATCAGAACAGGACAGACCGCTGGCCGGAGCTGGAGCTACAGGCTTCCACTCTGGGATCGCACACCCTCCCTCTGCGCCTATCTGTCTATCAATGGTCACTCCTACAACCTGAGACCCAGGCCCAATGTCTCTTCCAGCTCCCAAGACAAGGCTCCACGTTCTCCTCGCCCCATCTATATCCCAACCCTCCAGTATTCACATTCCCATCTTTCTTTTGGCTCCAATCCTTTTGCATTTACATCGCCTTTCCACATAAACTATCATGAATCCCTTATATGTCCAATTCATCCTAATCCTTAGTTTACCCCCATCCCCCACATATGGTCAACATTGTCTACGCCCAGAGAGTGTCAACCTTGACTTCAAAACTGCACTGCCTTGCAGCCACATCTCCTCATGGGAAAGGCTTTGTCAGGAAGACCAGAGGATAGCTTCGGAGCTGGATTCCCGAAGGCAGTCCCAGGTTGTCTTCATCCTTGTTCTGGCAACTCCTGCGACGTCACCAGTGTCAAGCTACATCGGCCCTCGCCCTTCCCTTGGACAATGCTGGGGCCATGGAGATAGGACCCCTGCTGAATGGGCTAATGCCGGTCTTGCATGCAACCTTTCCCAGATCTGCGCCCTGGAGAGGCCACTCCAGCATTGCATCACCATGACGGCACAATGCAGGAAGCAGCAGTCAATCAGGTATAAGGCTGTGCTTCATTGGCATAGAGAAAAGCGGCAGGGATTGATGTCGATGGTGGGAGAGGGCATTGCACCTCTTTGGACAGTTACTGCCTCAAGCTAGGCAGCACTCAGCCAATCAGGTGTTGTCTGGCCCCAGTCCACTTGCTCTATTGAGTGCATAAGGCATGGGGTACAAGTAGCCCGAACTGTGGACTGTTAACATTGCGCCAACACAACGAGAACACAAGAAAGAAACCAGCAATCAGACGAGCGCCTGCGTTCCCTGCAGACTCAACAGCAGGAGATGGTCAGCAGATTTGCGACTCTCTCAGGGACACCAGCTACAGCACTGCACTCAAGATGTTCGGGAAGAACCAGTGCAAGACACACGACGGGTTTGAAGAAAGCGCAAGTATGCTCACTGCTGTCATTCAAGCAAAGTGTGTTGCACTGCGAGAGCACACACACCATCCTACCCAGGGAACACTACCAGCGCGTCGGAGAGTAAGAGGCAGGATCAAGGAAAAAGCAAGGAGCAGCACAAATGATTGCTGGCGACAACAATGGGCAAGCGTTCAGTCAACATTTGACACCAGCAACATCTATGGAATATACAGGGGGATAAAGAAAACCATCGGTTCATCCCAGAGCAAGACAGCTCCACTGGACATAATTACAGGCGAGACAACAGAAGACAAAAACAAGCAGACGGAGTGATGAGTGAAGCATTACTCTGAACTCCATCCCAGAGGAAACAGCATCTCAGACAGTGTGCCAGACACCGTGGAATGCCTGACATTCATGGAGGAATAGGATACATTGCCGACTGCTGAATAGTTAAATAAGGCTGCCGAATGGGAAAGTGTCAAGATTGGATGGCATTCCATGAGAGGTCATCAAGTGCACAAAATGGCTCCCTGCTGAACCACCCACATAAACTGCTGCACCACTGCTGGAAAGGGAGCAGTGCCACATGAGAGACTGTCACCTATATGAGAACAAAGGGGACTGAAGCGACTGGAACAACTACAGGTGAATCTCTTTGCTGACCAGCGTTGTGAAAATTCTTTGCCATCTAGGCTTGCATAGACTGCAGAAAATTGCCGGAAGAGTATGATCTTTACTCTCAGACAGCCCCAAGAAAAAATGCAGAGAGCAAAGACAATCACTCTACGTCGTCCTCATTGACCTCACGGAGGCCTTCGAACTTGTGCTCAGAGACAGTCTCTTCAAGGTCCTCGCCAGGATGAGCTGTTCCCTCAAGGCCCCTCAGGATTGTACAGTAATTCCACATAGATATAAAGGGAGTCGTTCTTTTTGACAGCTCTTCTTTGGCGGCCTTCAACATTGGCAGTAACGTGAAGCAGGGAGGTGTGCTTGACCCCAACCTGTCTGGCCTCTTTTCAGCTGAAGCACACCTTTGGAACATCAACTGATGGTGTCCGCCTCCACACCAAACCTGATAGAGGCTTTTTAGTGAGGGCGAAATCCAAGGTTCATGAAATGTTGTTTGCAGAAGACATGGCACTGGCCACACACTTGGGAGAGCAAGTGTAAACCACATGGACACTTCTCAAGCGTCTACCAAGACTTCAGATTGACCATTACCCTGAAAATGACAAATGTGCTGGGTCAACGTGTTGAGCAGCCCCTGTCATTACCATCCAGGACTACGAGCTGGAGGGACTCAATGAGCATACATACCTTCGCTCCACCATCACGGACAGTCTCTCTCAGGACTCAACATCAACACACGAGTAGCCTCAACATTTATCAGATTGACAAAGGATGTCTGGGAGAACAGACAAAAGCGACACCTGAACGCCTTCTAACTTCGCAGCCTGAGATGCATCGTGGATCAAGTCATCAACAATGAGGTTCTCGCCCATGCCGAGATACTGTGCGTCTTTCGTCTACTTCTACAGTTGATAGAGTTGGCAGCCTCAGCACTCTGCTGTACGGCTGCGACACCTGGCGACACAACTCCAGCTGTGGGCCATGACAAAAGATGCACTGTGCATTGCACAACTTATATTGCAATGTGTGGAAGATATAATTCAGGACTATTTGCAATTCACACATTGTGTGCAGCATGCTAGTTGTAGAAATAAGAGAACACAACAAAGAGATCAGATCCAATAATGTTTCATTGAATCTTCGTCTCCAACTAACAAAATGTGCAATATCCATTCAAATCACATATATTTATAAAATATTGGGTTTTTTTGCCGTTGTGCCGCTGTCGTTTTGCAAATTGTTTGTCAACCCGTTCCAAAGAGCAGAATGACGGTAGCGACGTGACATTGGATCCAGATGTTAGGAAGATGCCTCACCACGTCCAAGTATATAAAAGTTATTCAGTTCGTCATGCCTATATTTCCTGAATAATAAAGGAAATGATGTCGGACTCATCAAAGAAAATTGATAACATTAGGAGCAGAACTTATTTTCCAGAACTTGAAGTGATCGAGTTAAGTAAACTTTCTGCCATTACCTCAGATAAAGGAAACGGTTCATCGATCATACTTGGATAGCACCGTGTGAAATTCAAAATAGAATCTGCTTCTGATTGGTGTGTGCACGATGAATGTAGCGAAATATTCAAATTTAGGGATATCGGCTACTTCCTTTCATTACATTATACCGATTTCTTTCTAATAGATTATGCTGGTCCTCACATTCACTTTCAAAATTAGTGATTGGTGCAAAATGTAATGATCTCGTGCCTTCTTTGATTTGAAGGTCATCATTCATGTCTCCTTACCACAAATATTAAATAGACTCGTTATGAACACAGGATCGTGAATGAACAAGATGGCAGTTTGCTCGGCCCTCTAGATTGCATCCTTTTGTTCTTTTTTTTATATTTTACTCCATTGTACAATCCATTCAAAGTCCTGTTATGATCATTGAATTCAGCAAATCAGTTCACCATTTCAAAATGTGGGCGGCACGGTAGAAAATGTGGGCGGCACGGTGGCACGCTGCCTCACAGCGCCAGAGACCCGGGTTCAATTGCCGCCTCAGGCGCCTGACTGTGTAGAGTTTGCACGTTCTCCCCATGTCTGCGTGGGTTTCCTCCGGGTGCTCCGGTTTCCTCCCACAGTCTAAAGATGTGCAAGTCCGGAAAATTGGCCGAACTATATTGCCAGTAGTGTTTGGTCAGGGGTAAATGTAGGCGCATGTTTGGGTTGTGGGTCGGTGTGGACTTGTTGGGCCGAAGGGCCTGTTTCCACATTGTAATCTAAAAAACAATTTTTATATTTTTGTAGTGGTTCACATCTTCTACAATGCGCCACTGAAAAAAAACATTATAAAATGTCCACCATGGGGACGGGGATTCTTCCCTCAAATACCTAATGCTAACCAAGTGATTCCAACACAAGTGCAACACTTGCATTTACCCACAATGTGGAAAATTGCCCAAGTATGTCTTCTACCTAAGGTGCAGTCGAAATCCAAGCTGGGCTAATTAACACCCCATCAGTCTACTATCAATTATTAATAAAATGATCGAGGGGGTCATCAGCAGTGCAATCCTGCAACACCGGTTCAGCAATAAACTGCTTACTGATGTCAGTTTGGTTTCCACCGGGGCCCCACAGCTCCTCACCTCATCCCAGACGTGGTTCCAAAAATGGACCAAACAGTTTTCTTCCAGAGGTGAGTGGACATCAGTCCTTGACATGGAAGCCACATTCGATCCGGTGTGGCATCAAGGAGCCAGACCACAACTTGAATCAATGGATGTCAACGGCAAACTCTCCATTGCTTGGAGTCGTATCTGGCAAAGAGGATGATGATCGTTATTATTGGATGTAAGTCATCCTTGTTCCATTATAACTGTGCATGAACTCATCAGGGGAGTATCATGGGCACAATCGTCTTCAGCTGCTTCATCAATAGACTTCCCTTCATTGTCAGGTCAGAAGTAGGGATGTTTGCTGATGACTGCACAATGTTCAGCACCATTTGCAACTCCTCAGTTGAAGAGTTCATGTTCAAATGCAACAAGATTTGGACAATATCCAGTCTTGGGCTGAAAAATGGTGAGTGCCCAAAAAAGTCCATTAGGAAAATCACCAATACAGTCAATCTCATCAATCTAACCATCACCTATTGACATTCCATGGTGATACCATCACTGATCCCCTAGTATCAACATCATCATCCACTACAAAATTTAAAAAATGGTGAACTGATTTGCTGAATTCAATTGCATAACAGGACGTTGACTGAATTGTACGATGAAGTAAATTATTAAGAAAACAAAAGGATGCAATCGAGAGGGCCAAACAAACTGCCATCTAGTTCATTCACGATCCTGAGTTCATAACGAGTCTTATTTAATATTTGTGGTAAGGAGACATGAATGATGAAGTTCCATCACTGATCCCCAGTATCAAAATCCTGCAGTTATCATTAACCAGAAACGCAAGTGAACTCACCACATAAACGCAGTGAATACAAGTGGAGGTCAGAGGACCAAAATACTGCGACGTGCAACTTGCCTTCTGACTCCAAAGTGCCTGTGCACAATCTACAATACACAACTCAAACCTGTAATGGATGCTCCCCACTAGCCTGGATGAATGTAGTTCCAACAACAGTCAATGAGCTTGACACCATCCAAGATAAAGCTGCCGTCTTGATTGGCACCACATCCACAAGTATCCATTCCATCCACCACCGGTGCTCAGTGGCAGCAGTCTCGATTATCAACAAGATGTACTGCATAAATTCACAAAATATTCACATAGAGGACCTTCCAAACCCAAGTTAAAAATCACATAACTCCATGGAATAGTCCAACAGGTTTAATTGGAAGCACTCGGGATTCGGAGCGCCGCTCCTTCCCGTGACCACTTCAATCTAGAAGGGTAATGTCAGTAGATGCATGGGAATGCTCACACTTTCAAGTTCACGTCCAAGGTATTCACGATAATTACTTGAAAATATATCACTATTTCCTCAATATTCCTTCGTCAACATTCTGGAGTTCCCTACCTCGTGGCATTATGGGTTAACGCACAGCAAGTGGAATGCAGTGGTTTAAGAAGATAACTCACCGTCGCATTTATAAGGAAACTTGGGACGGGATACAAAAAAAGGTGATGTCCAGCTAGCGATGGCCCACGGATTTTGTTTTTAACAAGTACGAAACAATATATCAACTGACCTTGTGATATTTGGGATAGCTGCACCCATTTGTTGGACGCCGTGCCAGCAGTTCCCAGTTATAAACTCAGGAAAAAGTCACATCCTTTAACGTATTTCAGAACTTTCACTCATTCAGCCTTGTATTTATTGATTGCTTTTTTCCATGACGAGAAGGTGCCTTGAGATAACTCTGTATGTAGGATCAACAAAATAAAGAATCATTTGCACAACCTAAAATTTGTCATATCAGTCAACAAATATGGCAGGATATTTGGCACCATCAATTTTGGAAGTGCACTGGACCATGCCACAAGGTCAAGATTTAACAACACCATCTCAAAATAAGGCACGTAAAGGGAAGATCACAAAAATATGCGAAGAAATCGAGTAAGAAGGTGAATCTGTGAAATTTGCCAATGGTCCAGAAATCAATTATAAACTGTGGTGTCATCGAATTGTGAAGAGGGCACGATGAACTTAATGATAGAATTTTATTTCTACAATTTTCATATTATGGTTTTGCGGCTATTTGATCACCTTCAGAATATTCCTCCATTGACATTAATCATGCTTTGTTATTTCATGCATTCAAGCCTGAATACGACTAATCTTTGTTATTCAAGGATTTCAATAGATATGCATATGAGTGTACGACATTTAGGTTAAGTCATAATCAGATCAGACATAATCGTATTCGAAGAGCAAGCAGACATGTGATGTCAAATCACATTTATTTATCTGCATGTATGTTAAAAGGTCATGGTCTGAGTTGTTTCATTTAACCAATGGCTTGCTTGGGAAGTCATTGCTTATAACTCCAATCAACACTTTTAGCAAACGTTTTCAGTGATTCACAATCTCATGTTAACATATTCCTGCTGACACATTCCCACGCCTTGGCCTCGGCCATTCAATATTATTCCAAACAAGGAATGATTTCATCCTCAGAAGTTACTTCTGGATATATTACGCCACTTAAGTTGGAGTATTATTCAGTGGTATGTTTTATCCTTTTGGACATCTTTAAACTGCATTTATCATTGTTGAACATTTAGAAATCTGTATCATGCCAAAACTTGCGAATATTTGAATGCCGATGGACAGTGCTTCAACCTTTTGCAGAAACTTCTCAGGTGTTATCAAAACTTCTTGTGTCACTTCAAAACAATACAGCATCATCATGGAACAATGCACATTGCAGTACAAGTAGTTAACGAGAAATGTTTATTGAAAGACTAATTATGTTCGCGTCCAGGATGCTAATTGTCTCACTCAAGGCTTTACCGGCTGCTTCCAAGAGTGTTCCTTGACACACTGGAGGCTTGCATTTTCTATAAATAAGGGATTCTCTCATTGTATCATCGCTTCAAGCAAGCAATAAACTGTGAATCTAGTGAGAGAAAAAGGAGAGTTTAGTATCTGAGAGCAAATAGTTGGAATGCAACAGAGTTAAATCTTACCAGCATTGATCAGAACCTACATGATTTACAAAACCCTAAGAGCAGTGAATTGGAATATGTCGACAATGGATTTGAGTAACTCAACCACACGTTGGCAATCAACAGAAGTGTATACTATGCGGTTCATGCTCTTTCTACACGCTCGGACCAAATTCCAATAAATTAGCGAATCTGTCCAATGCTTCGGATGTCTAAGCAGGATATTATCCAATATTGGCGTTTGTTGGTGTCCCTGGTAAGTTACCCATATCAACTTTGGTTTTGGTTTAAGACTGTCGACTTGTATTTTTGCCCAGTCCATTGCTTTCGATCCTGAGTCTCTTATTTTAAAAACAAGCTTTTTGCTGCTCAGAGAGTGAATGTTCCTCATTACTCAATATCCAACCGTGAACCCTCAATCCATGAGTTGAATTCATTCAGATATTTCTTACCAAACAGCTCAGATATGTCATTCTAGACCACTGGAGACGTTGAGATTTGAATGCGGGTGTCCTGGCTCCAAGGCTGGAATGCTACCACAGCAAACCTGAAACAATATCGATTCAATTATTAACTCCATAACTTGCCCATAACTTAACTCAAGTTCAGAGCTAATCCATTCCATGTCTGTCAGAGGACAAAGTCTGTGCAAAGCAGTATAGAGCAGCAGATATATAAGCAAAGCTTTCCACATTGGAGATGTCAGTGTAAAATTTCACACGTTAACGTACATTGCGCACCTTCAGTGTAACGTCAAGTAAAACATTTTTTTTTCACATCTCACAGTATTTCATGCACTCTCGTATGGTTTTGTTCATTTTACCAAACAGCCAGTCTCCTCCTAAAATCTGCTACCTTTCCTTTGCTATGACATTACCGTATTTTTTTTTCTGGTCATCCTTGTTTTTAACGTATGGGCAATAACGGAGTAAAGGAGAATAATGCAGAGTGGCTCAATCACTGCAGATTTGAAATCCAATCTTCACACTGTCCTGATCTTTGCGCACTGGACATTGGGTTCACACAGTTGTGCAAATATTCAGCAAGGTATTTCGCACTTTGACTGAAGAAAACAGAGAGCAAAAGTTACGAGTATTTCACATACAATCAAGCGTACACAAAAACGGTACTCACGCGTATACATGCATGCATCTCTCATGTGAGTGCACACCAACACTCATACTCACATACACTGATACACACATACACAAACACACACACACACACACAGACTTGAAATATTTTAGCTCATCTGATACTTTTGATCATAGCCTAGTACATGAAATCTCCATCCTACTGATACTTATTGAGCTCAATTATTTACATGGGTATCAGTCAGGCAACAAGACAAATTCTATTCTTCCAGTTCGGTATCTGGCTCTCTCAATACTCCCACTCCTCTATGAGTTTTAATTACATTTGTGGTCACAACTTCAGACTCCAAAATCAGAGTTCTTGACAACGTGTAAGAGCGACCATCTATTCTGCTTGACTAAATTGTACTGGGACAGTCTTGAAAGGGCAATGAAAGAAGGTACGGTTTGTCTCACCTCATTGTTAACATATTCGTGGATTTTAATTGGAAAAGGGCATTTGGAAAGTGGGAGGGACACAGAATGAGTTCCAACTATATATAATCGCAACATTTACAGGAAATCAGCAAAGGAAATGTTGCCTGCACATGCTTTAATGATATTGGAGTTATTAATAGATCACAGTTATCCGTTTATCTACAACAAACCTCGACATGATGTGCGAAAAACACCAGCATTTCTGAGTTTTCAGAACCATAGATAAAAGGTGAATGTTTCCGAGAAGTCTGTCACATAATGTTATAAGGAAGATATAGCTTTCACTTTTTTAAGACTCTTCAACCTTTTACAGCAGAAAACAGGACAGATCTTCCCATACTTATTGTTTGTACTTCGCTGCTCTGTATAAACCCGTTTTTGGTTAAATTTTTACTCTAAACGTCTGATGCTTGGTGGTGTATGTAAATTAGTGGTTTGACATTTTCAAGTGCAATTTCTGCCAGACTTCCTTCAGGCAGCAAGGCTTAATCTTATCACTTACAATATTGCCAGTTATTTTGTTTTAATAACTTTTTACTAATGGGAATACTCACGATGCGAGGAAAACATGCTCGTGCAAAATTCTGTTTTTAGTTCTGAATGACGGAGTTATAGCTGGGGGCAGGGAAATTATGATATGGTGAGGAATGACTTAGGATGTGTGGATTGGAAAAATAGGCTTCAAGGGAAGGACACAAATGACATGTGGAACTTATTCAACGAGCAGCTATTTGGTGTCCTTGATAAGTATGCACCAGTCAGGCAGGGAGGAAAGAGTCTTGTGAGGGAGCCGTGGTTTTATAAGGAATTGGAATCCCTTGTAAAAGGGAAGAGGGCGGCCTATATAAAGATGAGGCATGAAGGTTCAGTTGGGGCGATTGAGAGTTATAAGGTAACCAGGAAGGATCTAAAGAGAGGGGTAAGCGCATCGAGAAGGGGACATGAAAAGTCCTTGGTTGGTAGTATTAGGGAAAACCCTAAGGCTTTCTATAGGTATGTCAGGAATAAAAGGATGACTATTGTAGGTATCGGTCCAGTCAAAGATAGTAGTGGGAAGTTGTGCGTGGAGGCAGACGAGATTGGAGAGACACTAAATCAATATCTTTCGTCAGTATTCACTCAGGAACAGGACGTTGTTGCTGATGTGAATATTGAGTCACAAGTGATTGGAATGGATGGCTTTGAGGTATGTAGGGAAGAGGTCCCGGGAATACTGGAAAGGGAGAAAATAGATAAGTCCCCTGGGCCTGATGGCATTTACCTTGGATCCTCTGGGAAGCTAGGGAGGAGATAGCGGAGCCATTGGCCTTGATTTTTATATCGTCGTTGTCTGCAGGAATAGTTCCAGCAGACTGGAGGATAGCGAATGTGGTCCCCTTGTTCAAGAAGGGGAGTAGGGACAGACCTAGTAACTACAGGCCAGTGAGTCTCACTTCTGTTGTGGGCAAAGTCTTAGAGAGAATTGTAAGGGATAGGATTTATGAACATCTGGATAGGAAAAATGTGATCAAAGATAGTCAGCATGGTTTTGTGAAGGGCAGGTCGTGCCTCACAAACCTTATTGAGTTCTTTGAGAAGGTGACCAAGGAAGTGGACGAGGGTAAAGCAGTAGATGTGGTGTATATGGATTTTAGCAAAGCGTTCGATAAGGTACCCCATGGCAGGCTACTGCAAACATTACGGAGGTATGGCATTGAGGGTTCATTAGAGGTTTGGATTAGGAATTGGTTGGCTGGAAGGAGACAGAGCGTAGTAGTTGATGGTAAAGTTTCATCTTGGAGTGCAGTTACTAGCGGTGTTCCACAAGGATCTGTTTTGGAACCATTGCTGTTTGTCATTTTTATAAATGACCTGGAGGAGGGGCTTGAAGGCTGGGTGAGCAAGTTTGCGGATGACACGAAAGTCGGTGGAGGGGTGGACAGCGAATAAGGATGTGGCAGGTTACAGTGGGATATAGATAAGTTGCAGATCTGGGCAGAAAGGTGGCAAATGGAGTTCAATGTAGCTAAGTGTGAAGTCATTCACTTTGGTAGGAGTAACAAGAAGATGGATTACTGGGCTAATGGTAGGCTACTTGGTAGTGTGGATGAGCAGAGGGATTTTGGTGTCCATGTACACAAATCTCTTGAAAGTTGCCACCCAGGTAAATAGTGCTGTGAAGAACGCATATGGCGTACTGGGCTTTATTGGTAGAGGAATTGAGTTCCGGAGTCCTGAGGTCATGTTGCAGTTGTATAAGACTCTGGTGCGGTCTTATCTGGAGTATTGTGTACAGTTTTGGTCGCCATACTATAGGAAGGATGTGGAGGCACTGGAACGGGTGCAGAGGAGGTTTACCAGGATGTTGCCTGGCATGGTCGGAAGATCGTATGAGGAAATGCTGAGGCACTTGGTGTTGTTTTCATTGGAGAAAAGAAGGTTTAGGGGAGATTTGATAGAGGTGTACAAGATGATTAAGGGTTGAGATAGGGTTGACAGTGAGAACCTTTTTCCGCGTATGGAGTCAGCTGTTACTAGGGGACACAGCTTTGAATTAAGGGGAGCTTGGTATAGGACAGATGTTAGGGGTAGATTCTTTTCTCAGCGAGTCGTGAGTTGATGGAATGCCCTGCCAGTAGCAGTGGTGGACTCTCCCTCTTTATGGTCATTTAAGTGGGCATTGGATAAGCATATGGAGGTTATTGTACTCGTGTAGGTAAGTTAGGCTTCGGTCGACGCAACATCGAGGGCTGAAGGGCCTATACTGCGCTGTATTTTTCTATGTTCTATGTTCTATGTTCTAAGTATCAAATTATTCATATTTCTCAACAGAATGTGCACGTACAGATATCGGACCAGCAACAAACCTGGATAATCTCCATGAGTCAGATAACAGATGAATAATGATATTTTGAGTTCTACAAACTTGACTACAAACAAATACCAATTTGGAGACACATTTTCTTTGCAATTTTAAAATCTTACACCACTGGAAATGGGTGCTCGCTCTGGGTCTCTGTAATTTCTCACAGCTCCCTATGTTCACCTGATTTTGGCGGCTGAGGTAGATGCAAGATTGATATGATAGTTACTTTGCCGATTAGATTCCATCCAGTATGCAAACAGGCCCTCCAGCCCAACAAATCCACACTGACCCATTCCCCGACCTTGCATTTATCCCTGAGTAATGCAGCCTAACATGACCAACTCAACTGACCTGCACACCTCAGGATTGTGGGAAGGTGCCCCAAGCAGACACAGGGGGAATTTGCCAGTCTGTCTAATGCAGGAATCAAACCCGGGTGCCGTGGCACTGTGAGGCAGCAGTGCTCACCACTGAGGTACCATGCCGCCCTTGTTCAGATATCGATAATCATGCCATTGAATGAGGAAGGAAGGCAAAAAAAAATCAGTCTCTTATTGCAGAGACTATTCATTTGCTAATTCTGTGCCAGGAGTATTACTTCCCATTTGTCGAACCAACCCTGACTGTCATCCAGGGCTTTCTCACATGGTTGAACACAACTGTTCACAGGAAACAATGCTAGAAAACTGTTACAGTCGTAGTCTGGAGTTGAAATCAGTGTCTTCCAATACAATGACCATGAGCCTTTGCGCAAGGTGTGAGGCAACAAGTAAAATATTTTCCAGCAAAAAAAAACTGTCATTAAAATAAACCATAACTTTGAATGATGAACAAATTCGGCTCGAAGACCACTTCGGTTCTTCACTGTATCCCTCCTGTTCAGAATGGCCCAATAACTGCTTGTTGTGCACAAAACAGCTCGGAGCGAACGTTAAGGACAGATCATGTGAAAGGGCGAAATGGCCTATTTTGGGTCAAATCTTTCCAGAAGACGTTTACTCATCCACACTCATTGTAGATCAGGATACGGTAGTGTGACCGCTTTCCGGATTCAAAATACTGGGAATCCCATTGCTGAGGAGAGCTTTGCCTTCTCATTCTCAATGTTTATCTTCCATTCAACACTCCAATGGGAATTCTTTATGAAAACTCACTAAGCTCATGGAGAAGGGAACCGGGGTGGATGGTTCCAAATATCTCCTAAAACTGGTGATGGACAAAGGCCCTCAGGCCCAAAAGGCGATATGGGAATCCTGTGTAAATATTTGTCATGGGTTACCAAATTTGGTAAAATATGGAAAGAGATACAGGAACAGGATACAGTAAAGTCTCATGTCATATAATTCCAGCTTGGGACATTTCATGCTGACTGTAGTTTTACACAGGTCTGGATTAATAAAATTCAAATAATCTGAACTGGTTTTCATCCAATTCATTTACTGGTACCATCCGAAGTTTATTTCAAACAGGCAGTCACCTGCAAACTAATTAACATTGTGGAAATCTTTATAAAATTGATTTCAGTTATGTAAATCAGAATGTTTGGTTTCAGCCATTTATTTATAATTTTATCTTGTGATAATCTAAAGTTCTGAATCTGGGGAACACGATTCCAATTTGTTGGATTATTCTTCAATTCTCAAGTATTTTATGCATTTTCAACTTAAGATTCATGCAGTATCTCTTGTTTGCCCGAAATATGTGTGAGTTTAATTATTTCATCAAATGAACCCGCTGATCATTGTTGCGTTTCAATTTTAGACAGAGAATCCGAATATCATGTGTTACTCTCTGTACATTTTGGAAGGACCCTCATATATATGAAAAAGATATGTCTGTGCATCTGCCATTTCAAAGTGAGAATACTTTGAGTCAGATATACTTGGTCCTGCCCTTCGGATAATGGGGAGAGATGTCAAAATAGAGAATTGCATCAATTTTCTTTTATTCACTTACAGAATGTGAGTTTCTCGAGCTAAGCTCGCATTTATTGCACATCTGTATTTGCCCAGAGATTTAGTCAATTGGCAACAACATTGTTGTGAGTCTGCAATTACATGCAGAACAAATCAGGTAAAGGATAACAGATTTCCTTTCCGAAAGGGCATGGGTAAATCAGATGAGTTCTTTTTTCAAATTTCTACAACGAATTCATCTTTGTCAATCGTCTCCCAATTCCAGGTTCGTTATTGAACACAAAACTCGCCATCTGCCATGGCGGGATATGAACCCACATCCCAACAACATCAGCTGAGTTTCGAGATTAATAGTCTAGCGATAATACCACTCGTTTATGGACTTCTTGAATTGACATTAGGTCTACGCCATGGATATTGGTGATTCAGCTCAAAATTTCTTCGTGAAGCTGTATTTGAGCCATACAGATAAACAGCACAGACACAGACACTTCTGTCTAATTTATCCATGTTGACGAGATATCTTGAATAAATCTCATCCCGTTTGCCAGCATTTGACCCATATCCCTCTTAACCACCATTTCAATTCAGATCCCCGTTCAGATGCCTATTAAATGTTGCAACTCTACCAGCCTCCACCACTTCCTCTGGCAGCTCATTCTATACATGCATGAAAAAGGTACCTCTGATGTCCTTTTTAAATTCTTCCAGTCTCATCTCAAATCTATGCCCCCTATATCTGGATTGCCCCACCCCAGGGAAAATACTTTGGTTATTTATCCCATCCATGCCTCTCATGATGTTATAAACCTCCACATGGTCATCCCTCAACCTTCGCCAATCCAGGGAAAACCGCCCCAGTCTAGTCAACCACTCCCGATAGCACAGACCCACCATTCATAGCAACATCCTTGTAATTTTTTTTCTGAACTCTTTCAAGTTTCACAACATCCTTCCTCGAGCAGGGAGAACAGGATTGCACCCAGTATTCCAAAAGTGGCATAACAAACGTCCTGTACATCCGCAAGATGACCTCCCAATTCCTATACTCAATGCACTGACCAATAAAGGCAAGCATACAGAGCACCTTCTTCAATATCTTGTCTACCTGCCACTCTCCATTCAAGGAGCGAAGAAACTGCACTCCAACATCACTTAGTTCAGCAGCATGTCCCAGGAAGTTAGAATACTCCCGTGGAGCCAACTTTCACCCATGTATTCATCTGACCAATTCCATTCGGAGTAATTTCCACATTCTAAATCTCTCTGGGTAAAGAATTTTCACCTGCATTGTCTATAGTTTTCATTTCTGACCACCACTGTTTCCAAATAAATGTCAATATAACTCCACTCTCCCATCTCATCAGTGCAGTAAGATATTCATGATTTGAAATAGCTTTAGTATGTGAAACTTTCCTTTATTTCTCCTGGAGTCAGATGATTCCTGGCCTATTGAGTCTTCCATGATGTTGTAACGTCCACTTACGCTCGTATTTTTTGGACCATATTTCTTTTGTGCTCATTCAATGGAAACTGGAACGTTATTGTAATCCATTTCAACTCTTTTCTAATCGAATAATTTATTAACCGTAAGAGGGACAGTAACATTTTTGTAGAAATTTCCATGTTCAGAAATGCCAAAATTGGAAGAATTGATTTTATTTTCAAATGTACTTCACTTTCAAGTTGCAATTTCACGAAGATGTTTAGTTTATACACCAACCTATATTGGATCTGTGCACTCAACGCCAAATTACACTGTCTAATGAAAGCTGATTTAGACTTTAATTTATTTTTCTTCGACATTTCTGCAAGTAACTTTGAGAACCACTGCCTATCCGTTCCAATTGGAAATGTTCAGCACGGACAGAAGGAGATGCGTGTCCAAGCTGAAACACTTAGAGCATTATCCGAATAAAGGAGAAAGTGAAGGTTTTCCAGTTGATTCATCGACATTCTGAAAGAGCGATCAATTCTACTGTCCAAGAGTGGACACTTGTCGAACATAACTGCTGGCAACAGGAGGAGGTCTTGAAGACTGGGGAGGGAAACATATCTGTCATCAACTAGATAAAAATAATCCGAACTGATCAATTGTTTTTTTTGTAACTTTTCTCACACAAAATCTAAGTCTGGGAGATCAGTAGCAGTGAATGGAATACTGGGGATTTCAAAAACAACAATTGGACAAAATATAGTTTCGAACTGGACGACCGGAAAAATGCACCCGCAGTTTATGTTTGTTTCCAGTTTTAAATCCAGGGATTTAAACGCGACTAAATAGCGAATAAAACTGAAAAAGCCTAACACTGGATCAATGGCCTCGCTTTGGGAATGTTCTTGGGGAAATCTGCAAATAAAATAACATACTGTTTATATGCCAATGGTTTGAATGAATTCAAACGTAGTAGTGATTTTGCTTTTCATCAGAGGAATACAGACCCTCATGTCACATACCCGATCCTGAACGCTTGTGTGCAGTGTCTGATTTTGTGTGCAGTTTAATCCAGCACAAGCTGCTCCCAGGATGCTCAGTGCAGGTGAGAAGCTGTTCCGCTGCTGCATTCCATTCACTGGAAAAGGCTGGTATCAGTGTCTGGAAAAATATCCTGGGATGTGCTGGCGATGAATGGAGGAGCATTCTAACAGGTTCCTTGAGAGTCGGAAAGTGGCAGCAGCTGTTTTCAAACACGTGGAGGGGAACGAGACACTGTACACCATGTGATACCACCCTTCGTATTCCTGGGTCCACTTTCTGTCACTGGGCCCCTTTTTCACTAAAAAAGACAGAAAACAGCAGCAAGCTCCCAAGACCACCCCTCCAGCTGTATTCCTACTATATCTATAACATTGTGAAAAACCATGGCTGAGAGTTTGAAGACCTCCTTGATGTTTTACGAAAACTTGGTGAGCTGGCTTTAATGGAGTCTCTAAGAAGAGGATTATGATTTGGAATGGCGATTTACTTCTGAGCTTTACCTCTGTTGTAGGAAAGGTTTTGTAAAGAGATATATGATTTCGTCAAGAACCGGTCGTGTCTCACAAACCACCTTGAGTTTTTTTGAGAAGGTTAGCATGTAGATGAGGGTAGGGCAGTTGAGGTGGTTTACATGAACCCTACTAAAGCCTTTGATCAGATTCCACATGGTAGGCTGTTGGAGAAAATGCAGAATCATGGATTGAGGGTGATTTCGCAGTTTGGATTAGAACCTGGCTTTCTGAAAAAAGGCAGCGAGTGGTGGTTGATTGTAAATATTCAGCTTGGAGTCCGATGACGAGTGTTATTCCACAAGGATCTGTTTTGGGACCACTGTTGTTTGTCATTTTTATCAATGACTTGGACAGAGCGGAGGCGGATGGATTACAACATTTGCAGATGACACTAAAGTCGGTGAAGTAAGTGGACAGCGTGAGAGAATGTTACATGTTTCAGGCGGTTTTGGATAAACTGCGGAACTGGGCTGAGATGTGGCAAATGGAGTTCAATGCAGCTAATTGTGAGGTGATGTACTTTGGGAAGAATAAGAGGAAGGCACAGTGCTGGGGCAATGGAAAGATTATTGGTAGTGTGGAGAAACAGAGGGAACTTGGAAGCCATGTACATTGATCCCAGAAAGTTGCCACCCAGATTGATAGTGTTGTTAAGAAGGCATACATTGTGTCAGGTTTCATTGGTAATGGAATAGAGTTCTGGAGCCGCAATACCATGCTGCAAATATACAATAAGCTAATGCAGCCACACTTAGAATAACGTGTACAGTTCTGTTCGCTATATTTCGGGACGGAGGTGAAAGTATTGGTAAAGGTGCAGAGGAAATTTACGAGGATGTTGCCTGGTCTGGAGTGAGAATCTCATGAGGGAAGGCTGAGAGACTTAGGTCTTTACGCATTGGAAAGAAGCAGGCCACGAGGGGATTTGATAGACATTAAAAGATGTTAAGAGGTTTAGATAGGGTTGGCAATGAGGTCTTTTCCGAGGATGATGACGTCAGCTTATACGAGTGGGTATGACTACAAATGAAGGGATGATAGATTTAAGAAAGGTGACAGAAGCAAGTTCTTTACTCAGAGAATGGTAAAGGCGTGGAATTCCCCACCTGCCAATGTAGTTAACTCACCCACATTTGGGAGTGTTTCACAATCCTTTGGTAGCACATGGATGATGATGGGATAGTGAAGTTGGACGAGCTGAGAATAGTTCACAGGTTGGCGCAACATCGAGGGCTGCAGGGCCTGTTCTGTTTTGTATTAGTCTATGTTCTATTTGTGGCGGCTGATTTTTGTTGGTGACGTCATGCACTGGATGTGGGCAGGGACCTTCAGCTTTTGTAGATAAGTTTGTCATGTGGTGCTGATTATTAGTTGTAGCATTTTGACGATGAGTGTGACGTCTTCTGTGATACGGGGTGTTGAGTTGGTGTCATTGTATGGTATGATGTTCAGTGTGAGCTATTGCGTTTCTGATTGTATGTGTGATATAGTTCTGGTTGGAGGCTGCTTAATTTAGTTCATGTGAGTGTTATACCATGGAAAAAAATACGCTATTTTTCCTGTCAATTTATCTACCTGTTCTTCATGATTTGCTAAGGCTGACCATACTTCTTGTTACTGTCCTGTTTGGAAAATGTAATCCCCACGTTACCAATAATCAGGATACACTTTTCTTAATCTATTCCATCACTTGAAGCAGCTTTGACTTTAATAAGTTTATTGAGGGTAACGTGAAACCTTCGTTTTCTTCACTCTCTTCATGGTCATTTCGAATATGAAATTGAAATTACTTAGACTGCTGAAAAGTCATACCGATATGTTCTTGTGTCAGTACTGTCCAAACAAAACAATGTCGGGGTAAACATAACGCATTATGTGGGAAAACACCAGGGAACTAATAACAGGGAACGATGAACATCCCTGAACCAAAAGCATACAAGTGAGCAACAGTGACAAAGACCTCAATCAATCCTGTAAAAAGACAGGAGCTGCAGAAAGGTAGTCAAACATCTGAGAGTGTAACTAATGCCTGACAGATCAGAAAATTAAATTTTTAGAGATGGCTTCAAGGAAATGCTAAATTGCTGTGAAAAGTATTTTTTTGTAAAAAGCAACAAACGTTATCGAAATATCTAAAGAGAAGGTTGCAATTAATGTTGTGTTATCTGACTTATTTTGAAGTAAACAAGCTATTTAAGTTGTTGTTCTCTTTGTGTCTTTTTGCGTTCAGTGAACTGTGAGCGATGTGGAGAACGACCTAACTCAAAGGAGCTTCGAAGTTCCCGTTCTTGTTTCAGGACGAAATGTCTTTGGACGTGTAAAACCGTGTGTGTCAACAGTCATAAGGCACCTTCAGAGAAGATGGCACAAGCTACAATAATACAAATTCGAAAGATTTCTAATATTCTTTCATCGTTTTCGGTAAACCAGGTGAGGTGTTACTTATTGTGTTCGCTTTTAGAAATATATTTAGTTTGGAGCTAGCAATCACCTTTATTTCATCCAACCAAAGTTCCCAGAATGTTGATATTTATTCAAGAAAAGAAAGTGTCACCTTTTCCTCAATTACGCTGCTGTCCAGTTTTACTTGTCCTCAAGTGTCCACATTCTATTTTACCATCACGTCTGCGAGTACCTGTCGTCATTAGGTTTTACTACATTAAAACAAAATCATCATGCCGTACATATTCCAGGATTGGTTTGGTGTTTGAGTTATCCAGGGTATCTGAGATTGTCATGATTTGAGCGATTGGTTGTGTTGCAGTGTGTTGAAATTCCACAGACAACATCTTTCAAATACCTGCCATGTACCGTCGTATCTATCTACATCACATTTCATAAGGATCGTTTGAAGAATGCACCTTAGTTAAAAATCCTTACAAGCTGGTAATCTGAAATCTCTACATTGACCTTATTGGGCAATATCGTCTGCTTTCTGGTCCCATCATGGATTTGAAAAGACATTACCTGTGAAGGATGCAATTATTTATTTTGTGTTACGTGTTCCTTCCCATTAGAGTTTCTCATGGCCCAGGTACATTTTGCTACATTTCTGAAAGAATCGGAACAGCAAAGATTTGGACAGAAAAACCTTAATTCCACGTTCAAAAAGGATGCAAGAAATGCAATCCAAATGTAAGACAAAGAGGTAAAACAATGACTACAGATGCTGGAAACCAGATTCTGGATTAGTGGTGCTGGAAGAGCACAGCAGTTCAGGCAGCATCCAAGTAGCTTCGAAATCGACGTTTTGGGCAAAAGCCCTTCATCAGGAATAAAGGCAGTGAGCCTGAAGCGTGGCGAGATAAGCTCGAGGAGGGTGGGGGTGGGGAGAAAGTAGCATTGAGTAAATGACCAAGGAGTTGAAGTGGGAGAGGGACTCCCTGAGATTCTTGTAGAGAGAGGAGGAAAACTTCTTAAAGGCAGGCATCCTTGCAAGAGGATTCGCAGTAGGGTTAAAATCAACGAGGTAAAAACAACGACTGCAGATGCTGGAAACCAGATTCTGGATTAGTGGTGCTGGAAGAGCACATCAGTTTTGACCTCGTTGATTTTAACCCGACTGCGAATCTTCTTGTAAAGATGCCTGCCTTGAAGAAGTTTTCCTCCTCTCTCTACAAGAATCTCAGGGAGTCCCTCTCCCACTGCAACTCCCAGGTCATTGACTCTATGCTACTTTCTCGCCACCCACACCCTCCTCGAGCTTATCTCTCCACGCTTCAGGCTCAATGCCTTTATTCCTGAAAAAGGGCTTATGCCCGAAACGTCGATTCTCTGTTCCTTGGTTGCTGCCTGACCTGCTGCGCTTTTCCAGCAACACATTTTCAGCTCACATGTAGAGGCAATTGTACGCATAAGGAAGGCACAAACACGCTAATGGAGCATTGTTACCTCGATATTCATGAACACCGCACACATTGCAATCGAATTTAATTCTGTGAGCTTATTCTTTTTAAACCAATAACAGTGAGTTGCTTTTTTGAACGTTTCCAGCCCACCTGGGGATTGGATACACCGGTGATGCTGCATTGGAAGGAGTCGGAAAATTCTGAAACAGTATAGAGTGAAGCAGTTGTGAAGTGTTTGCAGGATGGTGTGCATTCAGTGATGGGAGTCGTGGTCCTCCGAATCACCTTCGGACCTGTTCATCAGGGGATTCGAGCTTGTGGGCTTTGTTCATACACTTGAAAAGGACTGATGAGTTTTTGTAAGACACCTGAAACCTGCTCCACACTGTTGTATCATTCTGCGTTAGCAGTGGCTGAATTGCATTTACCAACTGTTAAATGGGATGCGAAAGGAAGCAGGCTGCTGTTTCTATAACGGTTTGAACTCTCTGTCTGCCACTGTACAACAAAGTACACATGGATGGATTCCAACTCTAAAACATTCTGCTCCATCTACCAACGATTTGCTTTGTTCAGTCACATGAAGTTCCAAGGTTGAAACTACACAAACACTCATATATTTTCCACTACATTGACTGCTGATCTCAACAGGGGTTAATGTGCAGCACAGAGAATGCATGGTCATTCTGGCTCAGGAGGAAGGGATTTTGCGATTTCAAACGGAGGACTGGCAATGATGGATTTTATAAACCTGTATTACATGGTATTACTAGTGGACATACAGGTGTGAACCTCAACAATTGAAACGGCAAATTCTGAACGAATTACTGGATTCATCAGGACTTCCATATTTGCATTGTATATGAGTATTGTGTTCCAGCTCATACCCATTACCGACATGAAATTACTCCTTTGCATCACTCCATTCTCTCAATAGATCTCTGCAAAACCTGGAATCATTTTATGTTCAGCTGATGAGTGTACTTTTCATTACCCCAACATATACATTTTGCAACCAGGTCTATCACAGCTCTCCTCTGTTTCCTTTGCAACAAGGAGAACAATCTCAGTTTCTCTAACTGACTGATACATTAATATCTGATTGCGATCGATAAGGTAAACATCTTGCTGGTCATGTGACATTGTCAACTTGCCTGCATCAATGCAGCCCTCAACAATATTAAAGGAAGTGAACATCTTTTAGGACAAAGCACTGTTCCTGATTGATGTCCCATGCACCACCTTCAACTTGCATTCTTTCCACCCCCGAGGCAGAGTGGCTTCATTTTGTGAAAGCACTGTCCTTCCGGACCATAGCGCTGCTCTCTCATTAGGGAGAGATGACTGCAGCCGGTTTAAGCCGAAGGTTACCACAACACTAGCAATGGAAGAGGTTGAGCAGGAGGATCATCTGTTCGGAATTGATATTCGTGATGTGTATCAGCACCACCCATGTCCATTGAAAAAAATGCTGTTTTACAAAACCTAATCATGAACAAAATTCATGCATTACAGAGATTGGTAAGGTCGTTACTCTGGATGGGGATTACAGAAATGTGTTGGCTTGTGAGGCTGGAGGCGCATTAATGTTCTTGGGAGAGTTAAGATGCTGCAGGGAATTAAACAAATGCAGAACGCTGGTGGGGACTTCATAAGTAGGGTTATTTGGCTGGAGGGACATTGCACATTCTGAGGGCGTTGAGAGGCTGGAGGGGGATTACAAAGATAGTGAGCTTTAAGATTGTGGTGTAAGAACAAAAATAGGCAGGATTGTGAAGTTGAAGTGGAATTTCAGAGATCGGACAGTTTGACAGGCTGGAGGAGGATTACGTAGATATGGAGGGTGGTTTGTCTGGAGTACATTACACAGACTGGGAGGGTTCATAGGCTTCGGCGGATCACAGACATAGGCAGGATTGTGAGGTTGGAGAGAGATTACAGAGATGGCAAGAGCAGTGAGGCTGGAGAAGGATTACAGAGAATGGAGAGTTATTACTGATATACAGGGGGTTCTCAGGCTGAAGGGATATTACACTGACGGGGAGGGTTGTGAGACTGGAGGAGAATTCCAGAGGTAGAGAAGGATCTGAGCCTGGAAGTGAAGTACAGGGATAGAGAGGGATGCGAGGCTGGAGGTTGTTACAGAGATAGGGAAGATCATCAGGCTGCAGAGGTATTAAAGAGATAGGGAGAGTTGTTATGCTGGAGGGGAACATCAATAGGGAGATTGATTTGGATGGACGGGCATTACATAGACTGGGAGCGTTGAGTGGCTTGATGGGGAATTACAGAGATGGGGCATTTAGGGCCTAGACGGAGATTACACAGACACTGAGCATTGAGAAGCTGGTGGGGGATTGCAGAGATAGGAAGAGTTGTGAGGGGAGAGGGTGATGCAGGATTACGTAGATATGGAGGGTGGTTTGTCTGGAGTACATTACACAGACTGGGAGGGCTCATAGGCTTCGATTTGAGTTTGGGGGAATACAGAGATAGAGATGGTTGTGGGTCTAGAGCAGGATTACAAGGAAAGGGAGGTTTTGAGGCTCGATGGAGGTAAGTGACATCAGGTGTTTGGTGAAGGTGAAGGGGCATTCCAGAGATCTGGAGATTTGTTCTGTAGCAGCGGGATTAGATAATCTGTGCTTCGTCATTAATGGCACAAAATAGACTGGGAGGGTTGAGAGGCCGAAGGAGGATTGCAGATATAGGAATGTTTGTGAGGCTGGATGGTGATACCGAGTGGAAAGGTTGTGAGGCTGGAGGGTTATGACAGAAGGAGGCAGGGTGTGAGGCTGGAGGGAGACTACAGATATCGGAAGGGTTGTGATTACGAGGTTAGATTCCCTACAGCGTGGAAACAGGCCGGTCGGCCCAACAAGGCCACAAAATCCCTCCAAAGAGTAACCAGCCTAGACCCATTTTCCTCTGACTATGGGCAATTTTTAATGCTCAATTCAGCTGGGCTGAACATCTTTGGACTGTGCGAGGGAACCGGAGCCTGCGGGGGAAACGCAAGCAGAAACAGGGAGAATGTGCAAACACCACACAGACAGTTACCCAAGGCTGGAATAGAACCTTTGTCGCCTTCGTTCTGAGGCAGCAGTACTAACCACTGATTCACAATGGTGTCAGGTCTGTATTGAATTTACACATATCCCAACCGTGTTCCCTCCTGAGGGTGCGCTTCAAGAGAAGCGTTGTTGCCTGTTCTTTGACAACTGTTTTTCTCTCACTCTCTCACTCACTCAACACAAGCACACACACTCCTTTAATTAGAAGTTTTGAATATAGTAAGTTGACAATTCACACAAATGATTTACGAAAATATCCAATTTCTCAGAAGGGATTTTAATCTCTATTTCTCGGAGGGTCCTCTGGACCCTAATTCCTTAACTCTTGATTCTCAAGTTCATCTGTCTTTGTGGATCCTGAGGGTTGGCATATAAGTCTTGCTATTGATGCACCAAAGATACCCCAGATCTCTTGGTTTTTCTTTCTTCTGTCCTAACAAACAACTTCATTGTTGTTTCAGGACTGTCCACCCTTTTCTCATCTGTTTAATCAGTGCATACATATCTGTCCTGTACTGGTTAATGAGAGACCGTGGGGCACCCCTTTGACCTAATGAGAAATTAAATCGTATAACATTTTGCTAATTGTATAAAGCCTTTCGCTAAATTTCAGCATGTTTTTTTCATTATAGCCCTGGTCCAATTTTGCCAACAAAACATGTTTAAATTGATGAAAAGAGTCATTGTTTTCAGAACAGAAAATTGTATTTGGTCAACATTTGCATTGTAACAAACCAAATGCCTCGAAAAATCCATGAATTAAGTTTTAGCTATACGGGAAAATTTAGGGAAAGAACAAACAACAAATGGGGATGGATGGAAATGGCACTTGAAGTTATCATGAATTTTAGTGATAATAAAATTTAAATGAGATTTCTGAACTGATACTTTTTTGTTGGTGATGTTTGTGCTGTTGTCTTTCCTTGGTGAACTTTGTGATCAAGCCACTATACGAGACAGAGAGACTATACATCGAGAGATAAGTAATAGCTCAGTTGTCTTTTTGATAAGATCATATGGGATTCAAGATTACATGGCAGCCTTAGGATGTCAATGTAAGTGTGCAGAAGCGATTTTTACCTCGGAAGGAACGAACATTGGTGAATGTTGAGAAAAAAAATTGTTGCGCTGTAGAACAGGCCTTAGACATGTACACCTCCTTGACAAACGGATTGGCGTGGCTTGGGAGGACACAAGGCAATAGTTTAAAAGATAATGCATTGACACATAATCCACAGAGTGTGTGATTTTAAAAGAGTAATACTGGGCTGTGGTGATATCGAGAAAACAAGAACGATCATCCCGATGGAAACAGAACCATCTGGCCCTTGAAAAATTGCGAACGGCACAGGGTGGCAACTGCTTTGTTATTGGCCCCGAATGTTGCACCTGCATGCAGAACACATCGTACACTATAATTAATCTAGACGGCCTCATATGTTTGGAGGCAGATAAGGTTTGTCAGGTATTGAAGCAATTTCATGATTACAATTCTCTGGGTGGCTGGAATGGCCACTAAGCGTTTATTTGGTCTTTTACGTTCTGTATTCATTGTTTGCTCATGTTTATATTGTCTTTGTTTCCTGTGTCTTTATGGCACTTTTCCATTCATGTTGTAGAATCTTAACTAGCCGTGAGTCTCCATACTGATGTTACTTTCCAGCATTCTCCACAGGGGAACAGGGACTCACTTGAGATTTGGTTTCAACTGGTCTCGAGTCCACGGCGCTCCTGAGGTGCCTTTGACCACAAGGGGGTATTGAAGTTGGCTATCATTGGAGCAATATTAATGTCACGTGTGTCTGCTGAGATATTTGGCCAAAACTAGTTTGCTGACAGAACCTGCTGCGCTTTCCTCTGTAACTGTCAGTACCGAGAGAGATATTACCTGTTATTGTGCAAACCTATTTTGTACAGGTTGTTGCAGAAACTTTTTAAGTTATTGCAAAATTCTGTTCCTGTTCTTCAGAACTGAGGTGTGATAAAATCGAAATATCTTGCTGCAGCCTCTGGCCTATGGAAACAGTTGCGATTTACCAGGAACCACAGCAGCCTTGGAACCTTCAAGAGGAAAATAATTTACGTCATCGAAACAATGTGCTTTTCTTGAATCAAAGTCATAAAAAGGCCAATGATTGTTGTATTCGAGGATATTACATGGTTGGAATCCCACTCTTAGGGCGACCTCTCATCTCCCAGAAGGTTTTCTGTAATAAACTGTAATTTACTTTGCTCTAAATTTGAATCTTGAGGTCTTTTATTAATCTACAAGAATTTGTTAGTTTAAAATGAGGATGTTTATTCTTGATTCAACTTGGCAGTTACTTGCAGTGAAGTGTGAGGGATTCTCACCGAAAAATAGTACAAATCTGGGAATTCCGTTACCACTAATACCATTGATGTCTGAACATCCTAGTTCTGGAATTCGCGCAAAATAATTTTCGAATAATGTAACAGATAAAAAAAACTGCCAGGAGTCTGGCACAAAAAAGGGAATGATACTGCTCAACAATTTCAGCGAGACTAGCAGCATCTCTGCATACACTTCTGATTTATCAGGCTTAAAACGTCAACTCTCTTTATGCATATTTGCTGCCAGAAGGCCTTAGGTTTCTGTTTGCATGTTTTTATGAAGATAGCTTACTCTCTGCTGTACTCTATGTTCCTCTCTTATAGAATGGCCATATTATTCATCTTGAATTAATTTCATCAACTGGAAATTGTTTCCACTCTCTGAAAATCCAACAGCATATCTTTATTTTTGTCCTGAATCTAAAACAAGCCTCTTTAAGTGCAATGCTTGTCATAAATCATGAACGGATGAACCAACTTCCAGCACACAAGGCTCACATATCCTGGAGTAGAGCACCATTCCAGAAGCTCTGAAACCCGTGAGAAATTTCAGAAAGCTCATTTGCAATTTTCAAATACACCAATCACAGCTGAAATATGTAAAACAGAAAGGGGAGGAGAGAGAGAGATTATTCATAAATACTAGCATCAGGTTGGCATAAATGAATGAATGAATAACGAATTCCCACCCTCCTTGGTAAATTATCAATTCTGAGTATTTTGCCATGTCATATGGAAATGCATACTTGAAACCAGTTATTCAGGATATGCAATTGGTTTAGATCTGCTAACTAACACATAGAATTGCATGGGAAGAGTTGCCTTCCAGTGCAATATTGGAGGACTGACATCACTGTGGTCCTGTTATCTTCTGCCACGAACAAGGCTGTTCTATCAATGCTGATGGATTGGTTGTGCACACTGACTACATTGCATTAGAATAATAACAATTTCCAAAACCATCTCCTGGATGGATTCAGGAGAGACAAGTGGCAACGTCCCCAGTGAGGTCAATCATTTCAATTTTGCTTCTGATCACACATGTTGAAAACGCATGTCTGACTACTATACACAAATGCACTGAACAACTCTTCCAACAACTCTTTCAAGAACACTGCCAAAAATACTCAACCCCACTGCAATGAAGGTGTAGAAGTGTACTGTTACTTCAAGGAAGTTTAAAGCTCACACAACTACCACACACCAAGTGTTCTGAACAGGGTAACAATGCAACATTTGGTCGAACAGCTAGTTATCTGGGTTGCCTGGAGACAACAAAACCGATTACAATTCTGCCAATTAGTTTAAATAATACCCCAGAATTACCAAACTCAAATCAAGTTTGAATTAAGCGGATTCATAATCCACAAAGCGAATGCACAATCGAGTGCTTTGGAAGGATATGACCGGAAAACGCTGAACAAATCAGAGAGAACTGCCAAGCGACCAATTAACGTAAACTACCCTCGAAACAGATGTATGACAGGGACATTTATCCATCAACGACCTGTGGATATAAATCTTAATAAGAAGAAAATGACCAGAGGGAGATACAAAGAGAAAATTTACCAGCTAATTTGAAATTTGAATTTTTGGGAAATCTTAATCAACCGTTTTATCAGATGACTATTATAACAGGAAAATAAACGATGAGTTCGAGGATGGAGTTGTAAATAATTGTTATTCAAACATCCTCTGCTATATTTCAAAGAAATAAATTTGATACGTTTGGACCTTTTGTGCTTCCCATCAACCGCTCGATTCTCTCACTGTTTTAGCACACAGTCACCAATCCCGTGTGTCCACAGAAACTCGCCAAAAATCAACATACGCCCCAGCTGAGAAACAAGCTTCATTCCACAATCCTTCCACTGACATTGTCACAGGGTTGTGCTTCGCCCTGTTGTTAAAATTTTAAGGGTTCATAAAAGATTTTCAAGAATTTTGCCGGGGTTTAGAGGGTTTGAAGTTTGAATCGATTGTGGGCTATTTTCCGTTGAGCATCAAAAGCTTAAGTGGAAGATTATAGACGTTAGCAAAATCACACGGGCATGAATTAAGAGATCAGCCAAGGTATTTTTCCAAGGTTAGGAGAAACAGAAACAAGAGGTGAGAGGGAAAAATGTAAAACGTTTTCTGAAATGCATCAGATTCACGCAGAGGGTGGCGTGTATGTGGAAGATACAGCCAAAGGGGGTTTCACGGGTGGGTCCAATGACAACATTTAAAACGCGTCCAGGTGAACAGGAAGGGTTTAGAAGGATATGAACAAGTTGCTGGCAAAGGACACGAGATCAGTTTCGGATATGTGGTCAGCGTGAATGAGTTGGACTGAACAGTCGGTTTCCATGCTGTATGACACTATCATTATGAGGCAACAACTTGATAACTGCCCTCCCTGGGGTTCCGGTACTAAACAATATTTCTGGTGCATATCAAAATGAGCGTAAACACAGTGGTTCAGTGAACACAGATGAAGAGACGCTTATTGGGAAATGCACAGGAATAATTGAGTGTAAGATTGAGATTTGATGCTGGGTAATGCCTAGTGCTTGAAATTTCTCAGTAGGTTAAAAATTAGAATGAAAGGGAAGATCACCATATTCTTTACCTGTTCTCTGAACCTAGCCTGGGTCACAGCGTAGATCGCAGTATTTGTGCAGCAACTCAGCATCTGGAGAATGAAGCCAATTTCTTGGAAGTGAGGAAGCAGAGGAGGAGTATCAGTCAGGTTACGTATGCGCTGAACTAAAGCGTTCACAGTAAACACTGCCCACAGCAGAATGAAATTGACAGAAATAGAAAACAGTAAAATGATGGATTTTCTCCGGCTCTCCATTTCAGTGTCTCTGGGATTTTCCTCATTACTGTGAGCCCGGAGTCACCTATGGGCTCTGCTGCTCACTAAAATATGCCTGACGGTGAAAATGTTGAGGAGCAGAATCAGAGCAAAAGGGACACATGGTGTGAGAATGTAATGAACAACTTCAATTGTGACCCATAACAGCAATTTAAGATCAGAGATGGTTATACCGCAAAACATAGGATAATTCGCTAAACGATACCTATTGTTATACATAAAATACCAGGATGAGTTATTTAAACAACTCAGCAGAGTCACTGTTCCAAGAACCAAAGCCACCGTTTTCTCTCTGCAATATCTCGTTTTCAGCTTCTGGCAGGCAATGGCCACAAACCGATCGAAGGTGAACGCCACGGTGAACCAGACAGAACAGCCAGTGACTGCAAAAAGTAGGACAGCGTGAATGTTACACCGATGTATATAATCCAGGAAAATAAAGTCTTCTGGATAAAGAGCAGGGATATGTCTCCAGATTAGATCGAGGATCACCACCAGTAGGTCTGCCGCTGCCATGGCCACGAGGTAGAGAGTTACAGATCTGGAGAGTCCGCATTTTCCACGGGACAGGATTACAATGGTCACTAAATTAACTGAAAAAAAATCGCATGTTTATAATGCACCAGCATGCATGATACTGCTAAATCCAAAATTCATCCCTGGTAAACTGTAACAGCGTTGTACATCATCTGCAAGATACACTGTGACCTACCCCAACAACAACTTTCAAACTGCCTCCGCCATGAACTTGAAGGAAAGGTGCAGTGGATGAAGGAAGCGAAACCCCTGCATGTTCCCCACTGAGCCATGCAGCCACCACTCAGATCGAAAATAAAGTTTTCACTTCTTCGGTGCTAAAGGATCAAAATCCAGGAACCCCTTTCCAAAAGACACAGTCAGGGGCTCTACACCAGAGGGATTGCACCATTCAAAGAAGGAAGCTCATCCCCACTTTGTCTGCGACAGTTGGTGTTAGGTAACAAATTCTGCATAATGAGAGGGGATCAGTGAACATGTGTACGTGTCTGACATAACGTGGTCAAGTGAGCGAGTGGATCAGTACGTGTGAAGAATGTGTGTGAAAGCGTGTGTAGATAAGTGAGTGTGTATTTCTAAGATCATGAGTATCTGTGTGAGGCTTGATGTGCAAGTGTAAATAAGCTGAAGCAAGAGTTTGAGAGCGAGTGTATGAGTGCAGATGTGTGAGTAACAACGTGTACAAAAGTGAAGTTATGTCACTGTGTGAGTGAGTGCGTGTGTGTGAGACACAGAGAGAGGAGTCTGAGTGTGTGCGTGTGTAACTGTGAGCGAGAGTCTTTGTCATGAAATTGTGCATGGGACAGAGTGTCTGTAAGAGTGTGTGTGTGTGTGTGTGTGTGTCCAATGAATTGAAACGAGTGTGTGAGAGTGGGAATGGGTGGGTGCGAGATAGAGCATGTGTGACAATGTATGTGTCAGAAAGTCTGTACATGGCAGGCAGAGGATATGTCTGTGACCGAGAGTATGTCTTTGAGAGAGAGTAGTGTGTGCATAAGATTATGAGAGAGAGATCAAGGGAGTGTATATGAGGGTGTGAGCGAGTCGGTACATATGAGAGAGAATTTACGGGAATAAGAGATTCCCTATGTGATAGAGAGAGAGTCTTTAAGGAAGAGTGAGTGAGTGAGTGGATGTCTAAATATGTATATGTATCGCTGAGTGTGTAACATTTCTGAAACACAATGTCAAATGTTGCTAAGTTTTCTATATTAATTATATTTGGTCTCTCATAATAACAAAAAATGCTAAATGGATGCAGCAGATTTCAGCTGATTCATCTTCACAGTAATACGAACATGGGCCAGCTACCTTGAAATAACCTTAACTATCTCTGCTAACTACAGTGTAGACTGGTCGAACATGGGGTTACATTACACCACGTAAACGAAAGGAGTGAAGGTGAAACAGCAGTTCATGCACAAGTCACAATTGAGCAATCTGGAAAGCAGAAATTAGAAATTTAACAATGTAGAAACAGGCCATTTTGACCTAACAAGTCCACATTGACCATCCGCTGAGTAATCCACCCAATCCCATTCTCCTCACCGATTGCTCTACCTTTCCCTTACCCTTACCTAACCTTAACACCTTCGAAATTATGGGAATTAAACATGGCCAATTCATGCAAACTGCACATTCTTGCACTCCCGCAGGGGATTCACACAGACAGAGGGAGAGTTTACAAACTACCCACAGGCAATTGCAAAATGCCGGGCTTGAACCCAGCAAGTCAAGTGCTCTGAAGCAGCAATGCTAACCACTGAGACACCACGCCATCACGACCCCAGAAGCCAAATCAGGAGAATAAGAAAAGAATGGAACACAATTTGTTGAATTGATATCAGAGATTATCACTTCCTCGGGACACTGATAACAGCAAGTAGCGGGAAGTATATCCTCTCGATCTTCTGAAATATCCGTTGTATCTTGGATCTTTCATAATCTATTAAAATCATAATATTCAAAATCATGTTGCCTCATCCATCAAAGGGTAGAAGGTAATTATGTGGAATGCAGCCAGTACATGTTCATACCAGTAAAGGGGAATCTTTAAATAGAGCAGAAAGGGCAGATCCTTAGAGACATCTTTCTGATTTTTTTTTGTTGAGCTGGCAGCGAGTCAGGATGAACACCTGAGCTGTGTTGATAAATTTATGCATCGCATTTCCAGTCACTGCGCAAGTGATTCCAATTAAATTCTCAATACAGGAGTGTTTTTGTTTTATTTTTGAAACTGAAATCCTCTGCTGAAAGAGAATTCTGAAACTTGTAGAGTATACGAATCACTATTTTAACAAACACTAAAGTGTGACGCTAGTTGTAGGATGCTTTATAAAAGTATACATAATTCATATTTTAGCTCATGTGTTGGAATCGGAGGAAACGAATTATTTTTAAATACCAAATATTATTGAAGGTACATTTGACAAATAAGTTACCTCACACTCATTGTAAGCGTTGTTTGAACTGCTGCTGGCTCAACAATGCCGGGGAGCTGACGCAATGGTTGTTTGAGGGTTAGAACATAGAACATAGAACAGTACAGCACAGAACAGGCCCTTCTGCCCACGATGTTGTGCCAAACTTCTATCCTAGATTAAGCACCCATCCATGTACCTATCCAAATGCCACTTAAAGGTCGCCAATGATTCTGACTCTACCACTCCCACGTGCAGCGCATTCCATGCCCCCACCACTCTCTGGGTAAAGAACCCACCCCTGACATCTCCCCTATACCTTCCACCCTTCACCTTAAATATATGTCCCCTTGAAACACTCTGTTGTACCCGGGGAAAAAGTTTCTGACTGTCTATTCTATCTATTCCCCTGATCATCTTATAAACCTCGATCAGGTCACCCCTCATCCTTCGCAGTTCCAACGAGAAAAGGCCGAGAACTCTCAACCTATCCTCGTACGACCTATTCTCCATTCCAGGCAACATCCTGGTAAATCTTCTCTGCACCCTCTCCAAACCTTCCACATCTTTCCTAAAGTGAGGCGACCAGAACTGCACACAGTACTCCAAATGTGGCCTAACCAAAGTCCTGTACAGCTGCAACATCACCTCTCGACTCTTGAATTCAATCCCTCTGCTAATGAACGATAATACACCATAGGCCTTCTTACAAACTCTGTCCACCTGAGTGGCAACTTTTAAAGATCTATGTACATAGGCCCCAAGATCCCTCTGCTGCTCCACCTGACGAAGAACCCTCCCATTAACCCTGTATTCCGCAAATTCTGAAATAATTCGAGCTGTGTCCAGCGGAATGTTAAACATTGCAATTAATGCCAGAGGGATATGCAGCACAGAAGAAATGCCCATTAGCGTCCGGCCTCTGTCATGATCGAAGCCAGCCAACAATTTAGACGAATCCAATTTTCCAGTACTGAGCCATTGTGCGGCATGTCTTGTCGCATTTCACAACAGTGCCTTCCAGTTTCCTCCCACCCTCTGGATGGTTTAATTTTGTCTCGGTATCTCCTCGAAATCTCCGAACCCTGACCTTTCATCAAGACCCCATGTTCACTGATTACTTCATCGCAGAGATAACTCTCCCTGTCTACGCTCCTTGTATCTTTCTCAGGTGGTCAGAGCTGGTGCTAATAACGCCAAGGTCGTGGGTTCAATTCCCAAACTAACCAAGCGTGTTGCTGAAGTTTGTACGTGAGCAATGCTCGCAGTGTCAAAGTTGGTGCTTGTTTCGAGTCGGCACGGTGGCTCAGTGGTTAGGACTGCTTCCTCAACGCCCCAGTTTCCTCAGAATCATTTCCAGCCTCGGGCGACTGTCTGTGTGGAGTTTGCACATTTTCGTTATGTCTTGTGTGGGTTTCCTCCGGGTGTTCCAGTTACCTCCAAGAGTCCAATGATGCGCAGGTCTGGTCAAGTGGCCATGCTAAACAGCCCATAGTGTTAGGTGCATTATTCAGAGGACAAGGGGGTCTGGGTGGGTTATTCGTCAGTGGGTCATTGTGGACTGGTTGTGCTGAAGGGCCTTTTTCCACGCTGTAGGCAATCCAATCATCCCAATCATGCCCCCACCAACCCTAATATCCTCTGCTATGCCATAAACAACGACAGTCTATTCCGTATTACTTAATAAAGAAATGTCTTCAATGCAGGCAACATTCTGGTAACTCTCTTCAGCAACATACTCATAAATACAGAATGCATCACAGCTGCAGAAAAGGAGGTTGCTGAAGAAGTCAGTATCGGTGGAATTCAGTCACAGATTTTTTTTCAAGTGTGTTAAGGAGGGATTGTTGACTCAATATGTACATCGGCCAACTATGGTGGAGGCCATTTTGGATTTGGGGAAAGCACCGAGTAGAGCCAGTTGACAGATCGCTCAGTCGGAGACCATTTTAGTTAAATTGACCACAAATGCAACAGCTTTACCTTAGCCATGGAGAGGGATATGAGTAGGTAGTGCAGCCAGGTATTTAATTGTGGGAGGGGAGATTATACTGTTATTAGACAAGCCTTGAAGAATAAATTAGGAAACAGGTGTTCGACCGGAAATGTGCAACAGAAGTGTTTGTGGAACACTTGTTGTGAGTGTTGGATATTTTTGTCCAATGGAGGCACTTAAGTTGAAGTGTTCAGTTGAAGAGGCCTTGGATAAAAAGAACAGAGGAGCCTTTCATCAAGAGGAAGAAGGAAACCTACTTATTTTTGAGGAAGCAAGGATCTCACGCAGCTTTAGAGAAACACATGGTAGCTGGAAATAACTCACAAATAGATTGAGGAGAGCTCGGCGGGGGCACTGAAGAGCCTTGGCGGGAAACCAAAAGCGTTTGAGACATAAGGAATAAGGAAATGATGAGAGATAGAGTAGGCCAATGAGCGATAGCGGAGGGAACGTTTGCCTGGAGTATGAACAGGTGGCGGAGTCCCTAAATGAAGTGTTTTGATTTCATTACAGTGTGGAAACAGGCCCTTCGGCCCAATAAGCCCACACCGACCCGCAACCCTACATTTACCCCTTGCCTAACACTACGGGCAATTTAGCATGGCCAATTCACCTGACCGGCACATCTTTGGACTGTGGGAGGAAACCGGAGCACACCCATGCAGACACGGGGTAAGCATGCAAACCCCACACTGTTGGTCGCCTGAGGCGGGAATTGAACCTTAATCTCAGGCGCTGTGAGGCAGCAGTGCTAACCACTGTGCCACCCTGCCACCCATCAAATGTGATTTTGAGACAGAGACTTTGTTGTTATGAAATTGAAGGTGTGTAATAGGCTTCTCAGAGAGAGTGAAAGCTGGCAAGCACCTGTCATGTGACTGACAATTGAAACACGTAACATTAAATTGTAAAGTTTGGTTGTAACCTAGAAACCTCAATTGTTTTCACATCATTTCGAATTTAGACAATCAGTGTAAATTATGCCCCAACAAACACAAAACCAAATTGCATTCGAATTTTACTATTTTGAACAGATTGAATCAACCGACTGTCCAATATTTGGAGTATAAGAAGCAGGCGTTTTGAACAGTTAGCCAGAAAGATCAGTGAACCCACTTGAAAGTCTGCTTTCACCGCATATAAAACACCCATGCATCAGACGACCGAAACCCACCCAGGAAGTTATACAAACAGAGGAAGATCGACAATGGGAATGTCAGCCCTAGTCTGGTTTTGAAAATTGGGCTTCTATAAATTTAATAGGGGTTTTATTGTATCAGTATACAGTTATAGCTTGGAAGGTCAATACGAACTCTTTTAGAAGAAGGAGACATAGAGTTGTAAATACTTCTTGTTTAATGTTCACTTTTCTAGTGACAGAATAACATCTTTTTTTTTGTTAAGTAGTGGAAATCTGGACAGCTCTTTGTCATTCATACTTCAGCAGAATATGAGGCGAAGTGAGGATTTTTCTGTGCATTTGCTCTAACTCGCAGAAGGGATAATTAGCAGAATGGTTTACTGCCGTGTCAGATGAGTTTGAGGGCTTGAGTACTTGAACTGGACAGATTTACACAGATCCTCTTAGAGACTTGGACAGATTTGAACAAATTTGTGGCAGGAAAGATCCCAGCAGATTTTAACAGATTTAAATTAGTTTTCGAGATCTTAAATAAAACGTAGGTGAGACAATTTCCTCAATTTCAGTTACTTGTGATGGGTTAAATTAAAAGTGAGAGAAATGGCTCTTAAAATTGCGACAGAAATTCTGAGATTTCAAAATGGTTCCCTAATTTGCCAACAAAGTTTCGAAACAAAAGAAAAGAGCAGACTGTTAGAATTAGTGAAGAGGGTAGAATTCTACTTAATCAAGGACAGAAGTAAAACTGAAATTACAAGTGGGCTACTCAAACACTAAGGTGTGTCAGAGAAACGCACAGGTGCAGTAAAGTTAGAAAAAGAAACTTTAATTACAATTGAGGAAAATGGAGTTAATAGATGATTAAAGAAAGAGAGGGGAAACGAAAAGAGAAGATTCTGAGCTGAGCAACGAGAGAGAGAAGCAAGGGAAAGGAGAGTGAAATGGGACTTCACAAATTAAGATTTATGGAGGAAAGTCAAGTAACAGGATGGAGATGAAGAGACAAGTTAGTGACAGATACGAATATGTTAAACTTCTGCCACGTCTTGATGAGAAAGATGTCGAAGCCTTCTTTATTTTATTTGAACTATTGGCGAGGCAAATAGAGAGGTCAGTGGAATTGTGGGTAATGCTAGTTTCATCTAAAGTCGTAGGCAGTGTCAGTGAGGTTTATGCAGTGCTGTCAGTTGAGCGGTGAAGAGATAACGCAGAGTGCTTATGCATTGGTACCAAAAGCGTATAGACAGCTGTTCAGAAACATAATGAAGAACCCAGGTTTATCTAAATATCTGTGTACTTGTCTGTCTATCAATCTAACTATCCATCTGTCTGCCGGCCTATCCATCTGTCTGCCTGTACATGAGTATGGATATCTCGATCTCCGAACATGTGTGTTCTATATATCTGTCTGTCGAACTATTTGCCTAGCTTTCCAGCTATATAACTATTTATCTAATTGACCGCATGTGCATCGATTTGTTGTTCTTTATCTATATCAGCCTACATAATATCCAAAGATATTTGGAAGCAGCAGGGCTGGAAGATAATTGGAGTTATAAAGCAAAGATGATTGTATTAGGCCAGACGTTGAAGACACAGTGATGTTAGAATGAATCTGCAAATAACGTCAGCCGTTGCAATGATAGTGATAGGTGCAGACATCGAAATCGTATTTGATAAATCTATTGGCATTCTTGGAAGACATAACTGCTGTAATTGGTGAGAGGCAACAATGAATGCGGTATACGTGGAATTACAGGAGGAATTTCAATGAGGTCCCAAACAAGGATAGAGACTGTCAACGTAAACTGTGTGGAATTGGATGAATCGTCCAGAGATGGCAAGTGATAACAGGTGGGAATAAAATTGTAGTTCAAAGCGTTTTTCTTCCTGAATGGCTGAGAGCGACGAGTGGAGTGCTTCAGAGACACCTGTTTAGACGCCAGCCACTCACAACATATATTTAGACGAGGGAAGCAAATCTAAGATCGCCAAGTCGACCGGTGACTCGATGGTATGTGGGACAGTGAGTGGTGGGAATCACGCAGTGACTGTATCAGTTTGGCAAGATTCACTGGAAGTTAAAAAGCATTGGGGAGATAGAACATCGCATGGACACTGATAACATTGGAAAAGATGGGGCAATACATGAAGGATATTCACAAGGACTCGGAAAATTTCCAAAATCGAAGAGGCACAGACGAATGAAACGTTGTTGACCTGAGTTGAAAGGATATTTCTTCTTTAGGGGCAGAGGGGTGGGGGAGGTGTGAATCTATATTATCATCTGATGAAAATTGAGCCGGAGGCCAATAAATTGTATGCTCCACAGAAGAATCTAGTTCTACAGGGATGGCAATGGTGATAGAGAGAGCAGAAACTAGGTTGAATATCAGTCACGATTCCATTAATTGATTGGAAAGGTGGAAGGGTTTGATGCTTTGATCTGGCTCCAGTTTTTTCGAAGGGATATATTTCTCATCTCCTTTTTGTAGCACTGGCTCTGACTGCTTCTAGTCTACTTCAACAATGTCGGCCAAATCAGAGCAGGAGTTATTGACACTCAGCCGATGTCTGCCATAATCATAAGATATCACAACAGGTTTCAGCTGTTCACCCCAATGAACCTGTTCCACCATTCCACTGTTACCAGTATATTTCTCGAATACGTTCTCTTGCCTTCTCCCCGGAACCCTTGATTCGCTTAACAATTAAGAAAAGATCTATCTATATGTGACTTACAGTCAACAGCTTGGCCGACATAAAAATCAGCGCGCAATGAGTTCCACAGGCGGAACACCCGCTGGCTGAATATACTCTTCCTCATCTCACTTGTGAGGTGTTGTCACTTCATCTGAGGCATTGTCCTAGAATCCTAATCTCTCCGAAGAATGGAGACATCTTCTCCAAGTCCGCTATATCCAGGCCTCTCAGCATGTTGAAAGTTCCAATCAGATGCTTTCTCACCCCTTTAAAACCATACTGAGTACAGTGTCAGAGGCCTCTCACACTCCGCTTATGGTAAGCTTCTCGTTTATCAGAGCGTTTACTGGATCTGCCTCCAAGGCAGTACATCTTACATGAGATACAGGCGCCCTAGAACTGCTCACCATATTACAAATATGCCGTCTGACCTGATGTTTACACAAGCTTAACAGTACATCCTTAGCAACTGTGTATACAGTTTGATGTTCGGAAGCAGATGGCAACAATGGAAGGATCCTTGTCAGACTGGAGGCCTGTGATTAGTGCTGCACCTTGGGCCTTGGGCTCAGTGTTATACATATTGCTGTTTGTGTTCACTTTCAAAGACTTGGATGAGAAAGTTCAAGGCATAATTATTAACTTTGCCAATCCTCCAAAAAAAGGCAGCATTTTGGAATGTGATGATGGTTATCAGAAACTGCTGCAGGACCTTTATCAGCTGGGACAGTGTGCCGAAAACTCTGCACTAACATGTTGTGCTCTCCATTTTCTTCTGAGGATTCCATATTTAAGATAATAGCCCTCACGAATATTCACTGCCTTCTTTTCCGAGTGCACATCAACATATATATCTGTTATTGTATCATCTTTCGATTGTAAGCTCTTGAGGCTTTCAGGGCTGAGCACTTCCGCCTGACTCTCTTCTTGTTCAGGTTTTTCCAACACTATTATGTCAAACAACATGCCCGCTAACTGAACCTCAGCTCCTTTTTTCTTTCTGTTTAGTTTTTGCTTTGGTCTATGAGTTATGATTGTGGGATCTGGTATTGGAAAATTCAAGTGTATTTTTTTTTTAAAGTCCTCAGTTACCTGGTCTTCCTTGGGCTTTTCCCCAAAACGGGGTGCCACTCCCACTTTGGATCCTGCCAAATCATTTCCAAGAACAAATTGACTTTCTGGAACTGACAATCTGTCGATCAGTATCACGGTTACTTCCCCAGTCTTGAGTGGTCATGCCAATCTGACCAATTCAGAAGTTCTGTCCGTCTCTCCCAGAAATTAACACTCTCTTGTGTAACAGACCAGAAAGAGTGCAAATGCATTCATCTCTTACTATTGGAAACTGATTCGATTCTGTCTCTCAAAAAATTATAATTTCTTTCCCTTCTCGATCTGTATTTTATGAGTTAACTTTACCAACAGAGACGAATTCTTGAAAAAGGTTAGACATGAACTCCAAACTTTCGTGGTTGCGCACTCTCCTGCAACTTGTCGACTTGTCTTGGGTTTCCTTTACTACTTTAACTAATGCCATTAGCTTAGCTTCTTTTACCACATCTATTCCCACCGTGCTTTTCTTTCACGACAAGCGCTGTGAGTGTACGTGTAATACTTTAGCACAGTGGAAAACTGAGGCCTTTCGTCTTCCTTCAACACTGTTAGGTTCCTTTTTTAACCTGCGGTAAACAATTTCCAGTATTCCCTGCTCTTTGTTTCTTAGTGTAGGATTTCCACTTCTCCCAATTTCTATCCCTCACAGGATGAAAGTCTTCTGCACTAATCTGCCACATCGTCTCACTTCTTGAACTTTCTGTTCATCCACATGAATTCTTCTTGTCTCTGGATATGGGTTTTTAAACGCTTCCATGGGTATAATCTCACCTTGAGTCTCAAAGGTCTTATCTATTTTTTAAGAATTGCATCTATCTATCAAGATAATTATTTTAAGTCTTTCGACCTCAACATAAGCCTGTCCTGGGTTCTTCATTCTGTTTCTGAACAGCTGTCTGTATGCTTGGGGTACCAATGCATAAGCCCTCTTCATTGTCTCTTCACCGCTCAACTGACAGCACTGCATAAACCTCACTGACTTGCCTTTCCTGAATAAGTCGTAATTTGTGAAGTCCCATTTCACTCTCCTTTCCCTTGCATCTCTCTCTTTTTGCCGGTCGCTTTCTTCTCTCTTTCTCGTTGCTCAGCTCAGAATCTTCTCTTCTTTTCGTTTCCCCTCTCTTTCTTTAATCATCTGTTCACTCAATTTTCCTCAATTGTAATTTAACTTTCTTTTTCTAACTTTACTGCACCTGTGCGTTTCTCTGACCCACCTAAGTGTTTGAGTAACCCACTTGTAATTTCAGTTTTACTTCTGTCCTTGATGAAGCAGAATTCTACCCTCTTCACTAATTCTGACAGTATGCTCTTTTCATTTGTTTCGAAACTTTCTTGGCAAATTAGGGAACCATTTTGAAATCCCAGAACTTCTTTCGCAATTTTAAGAGCCATTTCTCTCACTTTTAATTTAACCAATCACAAGTAACTGAAATTTAGGAAATTGTCTCACCTACGTTTTATTTAAGATCTCGAACACTAATTTAAATCTGTGTAAATCTGCTGGGAACTTTCCTGCCACAAATTTGTTCAAATCTGTCTAAGTCTCTGACAGGATCTGTGTAAACCTGTCCAGTTGAAGTACTCAAGCCCTCAAACTCATCTGACACGGCAGTAAGCCCTTCTGCTAATTAACCCTTCTGCGAGTTAGAGCAAATGCACAGAAAAATCCTCAATTCGCGTCATATTCTGCTGAAGTGTGAATGACAAAGAGCTGTCCAGATTTGCACTACTTAACAAAAAAAAAAGATTTTATTCTGTCACGAGAACACTGAACTTTAAACAAGAAGTATTTACAACTCTATGTCTTGTTCTGAAAGAGTACGTATGGACCTTCCAAGCTATAACTGTATACTGATACAATAAAACCCCTATTAAATTTATAGAAGCCCAATTTTCAAAACCAGACCAGGGCTGACATTCCCACTGTCGATCTTCCTCTGTTTGTGTAACTTCCTGGGTCGGCTTTGGTCGTCTGATGCATGGGTGTTTTATATGCGGTGAAAGCAGACTTTCAAGTGGGTTTACTGATCTTTCTGGTTAACTGTCCAAAACGCCTGCTTCTTATACTCCAAATATTGGACAGTCGATTGATTCAAAATAGTAAAATTCGAATGCAATTTGGTTTTGTGTTTCTTGGGGCATAATTTACACTGATTGTCTAAATTCGAAATGATGTGAAAACAATTGAGGTTTCCAGGTTACAACCAAAGTTTACAACTTAACGTTACGTGTTTCAATTGTCAGTCACATGTCAGGTGCTTGCCAGCTTTCACTCTCTCTTAGAAGCGCATTACACACTTTCAATTTCATAACAACAAAGTCTCTGTCTCAAAATCAAATCTGATGGAGGGCAAGGTGGCATAGTGGTTAGCACTGCTGTCTCACAGTGACTGAGACACCAGATTCAATTCCCACCTAAGGCGACCGACTGTGTGGAGTTTGCACGCTTTCCCCGTGTCTGCGTGGGTGTGCTCCGGTTTCCTCCCAGAGTTCAAAGATGTGCAGGTCAGGTGAATTGGCCATGCTAAATTGCCCGTAGTGTTAGGCAAGGGGTAAATGTACGGGTGTGGGTGGTTTGTGCTTCGGCAGCTCGGTGTGGACTTGTCGGCCGAAGGGCCTGTTTCCACACTGAAATGTTATCAAATCACTCATTTAGGGACTCCGCTCCCTGTTCATAATCGAGGCAAACATTCCTTCCGCTATCGCTCATTGGCCTACTCTATCTCTCATCATTTCCTTATTCCTTATGTGTCAAACGCTTAAGGCTTCCCGCCAAGGCTTTTCAGTGCCCCCGTCTAGCACTCCTCAATCTATTTGTGAGTTATTTCCAGTTACCATGTGTTTCTCTAAAGCTGCGTGAGATCCTTGCTTCCTCAAACATAAGTAGGTTTCCTTCTTCCTCTTGATGAAAGGCTACTCTGTTCTTTTTATCCAAGGCCTCTTCAACTGAACACTTCAACTTAAGTGCCTCCGTTGGACAAAAATATCCAACACTCACAACAAGTGCTCCACAAACATTTCTGTTGCACATTTCCGTTAGAACACCTGTTTCCTAATTTATTCTTCAAGGCTTGTCTAATAACAGTATAATGTCCCCTCCCACAATTAAATACCTGGCTGCACTACCTACTCATATCCCTCTCCGTGGCTAAGGTAAAGCTGTTGCATTTGTGGTCAGTTGAATGAAAATGCTCTCCGACTGAGCGATCTGACAAGTGGCTCCACTCGGTCCTTTCCCCAAATCCAAAATGGCCTCCACCATAGTTGGCCGATGTGCATATTGAGTCAACAATCCCTCCTTAACACACTTGAAAAAAATCTGTGACTGAATTCCACCGATACTGACTTCTTCAGCAACCTCCTTTTCTGCAGCTGTGATGCATTCTGTATTGAAGAGTATGTTGCTGAAGAGAGTTACCAGAATGTTCCCTCCATTGAAGACATTTCTTTATGAAGTAAGACGGAATAGACTGACGTTGTTTATGGCATAGCAGAGAATATTAGGGTTGGTGGGGGCATGATTGGGATGATTGGATTGCCGACAGCGTGGAAAAAGGCCCTTCGGCACAACCAGTCCACAATGACCCACTGACGAATAACCCACCCAGACCCCCTTGTCCTCTGAATAATGCGCCTAACACTATGGGCAGTTTAGCATGGCCACTTGACCAGACCTGCGCATCATTGGACTCTTGGAGGTAACTGCAACACCCGGAGGAAACCCACACAAGACAGAACGAAAATGTGCAAACTCCACACAGACAGTCGCCCGAGGCTGGAAATGATTCTGAGGAAACTGGGGCGTTGAGGAAGCAGTCCTAACCACTGAGCCACCGTGCCGACTCGAAACGAGCACCAGCTTTGACACTGCGAGCATTGCTCACGTACAAACTTCAGCAACACGCTTGGATAGTTTGGGAATTGAACCCACGACCTTGGCGTTATTAGCACCAGCTCTGACCATCTGAGAAAGCAACAAGGAGCGTAGACAGGGAGATTTATCTCTGCGATGAAGTAATCAGTGAACATGGGGTCTTGATGAAAGCTCAGGGTTCGGAGATTTCGAGGAGATACCGAGACAAAATTAAACCATCCAGAGAGTGGGAGGAAACTGGAAGGCACTGTTGTGAAATGCGACCTGAAATGCGACAAGACATGCCACACAATGGCTCAGTACTGGAAAATTGGATTCGTCTAAATTGTTGGCTGGCTTCGATCATGACAGAGGCCGGACGCTAATGCGCATTTCTTCTGTGCTGCATATCCCTCTGGCATTAATTGCAATGTTTAACATTCCGCTGGACACAGCTCGAATTATTTCAGAATTTGCGGAATACAGGGTTAATGGTAGGGTTCTTAGTCAGGTGGAGCAGCAGAGGGATCTTGGGGCCTATGTACATAGATCTTTAAAAGTTGCCACTCAGGTGGACAGAGTTTGTAAGAAGGCCTATGGTGTATTATCGTTCATTAGCAGAGGGATTGAATTCAAGAGTCGTGAGGTGATGTTGCAGCTGTACAGGACTTTGGTTAGGCCACATTTGGAGTACTGTGTGCAGTTCTGGTCGCCTCACTTTAGGAAAGATGTGGAAGGTTTGGAGAGGGTGCAGAGAAGATTTACCAAGATTTTGCCTGGAATGGAGAATAGGTCGTACGAGGATAGGTTGAGAGTTCTCGGCCTTTTCTCGTTGGAACGGCGAAGGATGAGGGTTGACTTGATGGAGGTTTATAAGATGATCAGGGGAATAGATAGAATAGACAGTCAGAAACTTTTTCCCCGGGGACAACAGAGTGTTACAAGGGGACATATATTTAAGGTGAAGGGTGGAAGGTATAGGGGAGATGTCAGGAGTGGGTTCTTTACCCAGAGAGTGGTGGGGGCATGGAATGCTCTGCCCGTGGGAGTGGTAGAGTCAGAATCATTGGTGACCTTTAAGTGGCATTTGGATAGGTACACGGATGGGTGCTTAATCTAGGATAGAAGTTTGGCACAACATCGTGGGCAGAAGGGCCTGTTCTGTGCTGTATTGTTCTATGTTCTATGTTGTAACCCTCAAACAACCATTGCGTCAGCTCCCCGGCAATTGCTGAGCCAGCAGCAGCAGTTCAAGCAACGCTTACAATGAGTGTGAGGTAACTTATTTGTCAAATGTACCTTCAATAATATTTGGTATTTAAAAATAATTCGTTTCCTCCGATTCCAACACATGAGCTAAAATATGAATTACGTATACTTTTATAAAACATCCTACAACTAGCGTCACACTTTAGTGTTTGTTAAAATAGTGATTCGTATACTCTACAAGTTTCACTTTCAGCAGAGGATTTCAGTTTCAAACATAAAACAAAAATACTCCTGGGATTGAGAAGTTAATTGGAATCACTTGCACGGTGACTGGAAATGTGATACATAAATCTATCAACACAGCTCAGGTGTTTATCCTGACTCGGTGCCAGCTGAACAAAAAAAAACAGAATATGTCTCGAAGGATTTGCCCTTTCTGCTCTATTTAAAGATTCCCCTTTACCGGTATGAACATGTACTGGCTGCATTACACATAATTGCCTTCTATCCTTTGACAGATGAGGCAGTATGAATTTGAATATTATAGTTTCATTACATCATGAAAGAGCCAAGATACAACGGATATTTCAGAAGATCGAGAAGATATACTTCCCGCTACTTGCTGTTATCAGTGTCCCTAGTAAGTGATAATCTCTGATATCAATTCAACAAATTGTGTTCCATTCTTTTCTTATTCTCCTGATTTGGCTTCTGGGGTCGTGATAGCGTGGCGTCTCAGTGGTTAGCATTGCTGCTTCAGAGCATTTGACTTGTTGGGTTCGAGCCCAGCATTGGGCAATTGCCTGTGGGTAGTTTGCAAACTCTCCCTATGTCTGTGTGAATCGCCTGCGGGAGTCCAAGAATGCGCAGTTTGCATGAGTTGGCCATGTTTAATTCCCATAATTTCGAAGGTGTTAAGGTTAGGCAAGGGAAAGGGAAAGCTAGAGCAATAGGTTAGGAGAATGGGATTGGGTGGATTACTCTGCAGAGGGTCAATGTGGACTTGTTAGGACAAAATGGCCTGTTTCTACATTGTTAGGTTTCTAATTTCTGCTTTCCAGATTGCTCAATTGTGACTTGTGCATGAACTGCTGTTTCACCTTCACTCTTTTCGTTTAATGGTGTATTGTAACCCCATGTTCGACCAGTCTACACTGTAGTTAGCAGAGATTGTTAAGGTTATTTCAAGGTAGCTGGCCCATGTTCATGTTACTGTGAAGATGAATCCGCTGAAATCTGCTGCATCCATTTAGCATTTTTTGTTATTATGCGAGACCAAATATAATTAATTTAGAAAACTTAGCAACATTTGACATTGTGTTTCAGAAATGTTACATACTCAGCGATACGTATACATAATTAGACATCCACTCACTCACTCACTATTCCTTAAGGACTCTCTCTCTATCACATAGGGAATCTCTTATTCCCGTAAATTCTCTCTCATCTGCACCAACTCGCTAACACCCTCATTTACACTCCCTTGATCTCTCTCTCATAATCTTATACACACACTGCTCTCTCTCAAAGACATACTCTCGGTCACAGACATATCCTCTGCCTGCCATGTACAGACTTTCTGACACATACATTGTCGCACATGCTCTATCTCGCACCCAACCTTTCCCACTCTCACACACTCGTTTCAATTCATTGGACACACACACACACACACACACACACACACACACACACACACACACACAGTTACAGACACTCTGTCCCATGCACAATTTCATGACACACTCTCTCGCTCACAGTTACACACGCACACACTCACAGGCTCCTCTCTCTCTGTCTCACACACACGCACTCACTCACACAGTGACATAACTTCACTTTTGTACACATTGTTACTCACACATCTACACTCATACACTCGCTCTCAAACTCTTGCTTCAGCTTGTTTACACTTGCACATCAAGCCTCACACAGATACTCTTGATCTTAGAAATACACACTCACTCATCTACAGTTGGTCACAGTGTATCGTGCAGATGATGCACAACGCTGTTACAGTTTACCAGGGATGAATTTTGGATTTAGCAGTAGCATGCATGCTGGTGCATTATAAACATACGATTTCTTTGTCAGTTAATTTAGTGACCATTGTAATCCTGTCCCGTGGAAAATGCGGACTCTCCAGATCTGTAACTCTCTACCTCGTGGCCATGGCAGCGGCAGACCTACTGGTGGTGATCCTCGATCTAATCTGGAGACATATCCCTGCTCTTTATCCAGAAGACTTTATTTTCCTGGATTATATAGATGTGTGTAACATTCATGCTGTCCTCCTTTTTGCAGTCACTGACTGTTCTGTCTGGTTCACCGTGGCGTTCACCTTCGATCGGTTTGTGGCCATTGCCTGCCAGAAGCTGAAAATGAAATATTGCAGAGAGAAAACGGTGGCTTTGGTTCTTGGAACAGTGACTCTGCTGAGTTGTTTAAATAACTCATCCTGGTATTTTATGTATAACAATAGGTATCGTTTAGGGAATTATCCTATGTTTTGCGGTATAGCCATCTCTGATCTTAAATTGCTGTCATGGGTCACAATTGAAGTTGTTCATTACATTCTCACACCATGTGTCCCTTTTGCTCTGATTCTGCTCCTCAACATTTTCACCGTCAGGCATATTTTAGTGAGCAGCAGAGCCCGTAGGAGACTCCGGGCTCACAGTAATGAGGAAAATCCCAGAGACACTGAAATGGAGAGCCGTAGAAAATCCATAATTTTACTGTTTTCTATTTCTGTCAATTTCATTCTGCTGTGGGCAGTGTTTACTGTGAACGCTTTAGTTCAGCGCATACGTCACCTGACTGGTGCTCCTCCTCTGCTTCCTCACTTCCAAGAAATTGGCTTCATTCTCCAGATGCTGAGTTGCTGCACAAATACTGCGATCTACGCTGTGACCCAGGCTCGGTTCAGAGAACAGGTAAAGAATATGGTGATCTTCCCTTTCATTCTAATTTTTAACCTACTGAGAAATTTCAAGCACTAGGCATTACCCAGCATCAAATCTCAATCTTACACTCAATTATTCCTGTGCATTCCCCAATAAGCGTCTTTTCATCTGCGTTCACTGAACCACTGTGTTTACACTCATCTTGAGATGCACCAGAAATATTGTTTAGTCCCAGAACCCCAGGGGAGTGCAGTTATCAAGTTGTTGCCTCATAATGATGGTGTCATACAGCATGGAAACCGACTGTTCAGTCCAACTCATTCAGGCTGACCACATATCCGAAACTTATCTCGTGTCCTTTGCCAGCAACTTGTTCATATCCTTCTAAACCCTTCCTGTTCACCTGGACACGTTTTAAATGTTGTCATTGTACCCACTCGTGAAACCCCCTTTGGCTGTATCTTCCACATACACGCCACCCTCTGCGTGAATCTGATGCATTTCAGAAAACGTTTTACATGTTTCGCTTTCACCTCTTGTTTCTGTTTCTGCTACCCTTGGAAAAATACCTTGGCTGAGCTCTTAATTCATGCCCGTATGATTTTGGTAATGTCTATAATCATCCACTTCAGCTTCTGACGCACAAGGGAAAATAGCCCACAATCGATTCAAACTTCAAACCCTCTAAACCCCGGCAAAATTCTTGTAAATGTTTTCTGAACCCTTAAAATTTTAACAACAGGTCGAAGCACAACCCAGTGACAATGTCAGTGGAAGGATTGTGGAATGAAGCTTGTTTCTCAGTTGGGGCGTAAGTTGATTTTGGGTGAGTTTCTGTGGACACACGGGATTGGTGACTGTGTGCTAAAACAGTGAGAGAATCGAGCGGTTGATGGGAAGCACAAAAGGTCCAAACGTTATCAAATTTATTTCTTTGAAATATAGCAGAGGATGTTTGAATAACAATTATTTACAACTCCATCCTCGAACTCATCATTTATTTTCCTGTTATAATAGTCATCTGATAAAACGGTTGATTAAGATTTCCCAAAAATTCAAATTTCAAATTAGCTGGTAAATCTTCTCTTTGTATCTCCCTCTGGTCATTTTCTTCTTATTAAGATTTATATCCACAGGTCGTTGATGGATAAATGTCCCTGTAAGACATCTATTCTTTGGGTAGTTTACGTAAATTGGTCGCTTGGCAGTTCTCTCTGATTTGTTCAGCGTTTCCCGGTCATATCCTTCCAAAGCACACATTGTGTATTCGCTTTGTGGATTATGAATCCGCTTAATTCAAACTTGATTTGAGTTTGGTAATTCTGGGGTATTATTTAAACTGATTGGCAGAATTTTAATCGGTTTTGTTGTCTCCAGGCAACCCAGATAATTAGCTGTTCGACCAAATGTTGCATTGTTACCCTGTTCAGAACACTTGGTGTGTGGTAGTTCTGTGAGCTTTAAACTTCCTTGAAGTAACAGTACACTTCTACACCTTCATTGCAGTGGGGTTGAGTATTTTTGGCAGTGTTCTTGAAAGAGTTGTTGGAAGAGTTGTTCAGTGCATTTGTGTATAGTAGTCAGACATGCGTTTTCAACATGTGTGATCAGAAGAAAAATTGAAATGATTGACCTCACTGGGGACGTTGCCACTTGTCTCTCCTGAATCCATCCAGTAGAAGGTTTTGGAAATTGTTATTATTCTAATGCAATGTAGTCAGTGTGCACAACCAATCCATCAGCATTGAGAGAACAGCCTTGTTCGTGGCAGAAATAACAGGACCACAGTGATGTCAGTCCTCCAATACTGCACTGTAATGCAACTCTTCCCATGCAATTCTATGTGTTAGTTAGCAGATCCAAACCAATTGCATCTCGTGAATAACTGGTTTCAAGTATGCATTTCCACATGACATGGCAAAATACTCAGAATTGATAATTTACCAAGGAGGGTGGGAATTCGTTATTCATTCATTCATTTATGCCAACCTGATACTAGTATTTATGAATAATCTCTCTCTCTCCTCCCCTTTTTGTTTTACATATTTCAGCTGTGATTGGTTTATTTGAAAATTGCACATGAGCGTTCTCAAATGTCTCACGGGTTTCAAAGCTACTGGAATGGTGCTCAACCCCAGGATATGTGAGCCTTGTGTGCTGGAAGTTGGTTCATCCGTTCATGCTTTATGACAAGCATTGCACTTAAAGAGGCTTGTTTTAGGTTCAGGACAAAAATAAAGATATGCTGTTGGATTTTCAGAGAGTGGAAACAATTTCCAGTTGATGAAATTAATTCAAGATGAATAATATGGCCATTCTATAAGAGGGGAACATAGAGTATAGCAGAGATTAAGCTATTTTCATAAAAACATGCAAACAGAAACCTAAGGCCTTCTGGCAGCGAATATGCATAAAGAGAGTTGACGTTTTAAGCCTGATAAATCAGAAGTGTATGCAGAGATGCTGCTAGTCTCGCTGAAATTGTTGAGCAGTATCATTCCCTTTTTTGGGTCAGACTCCTGGCAGTTTTTTTTAATCAATTACATTATTTGAAAATTAATTTGCGCGAATTCCAGAACAAGGATGTTCAGACATCTAAGGTATTAGTGGAAACGGAATTCCCAGATTTGTACTATTTTTCGGTGAGAATCCCTCACACTTCACTGCAAGTAACTGCCAAGTTGAATCAAGAATAAACATCCTGATTTTAAACAAACAAATTCTTGTAGATTGAAATAAAAAACTCAAGATTCAAATTTAGAGCAAAGTAAATTACAGTTTATTACAGAAAACCTTCTGGGAGATGAGAGGTCGCCTTAAGAGTGGGATTCCAACCATGTAATATCCTTGAATACAACAATCATTGGCCTTTTATGACTTTGATTCAAGAAAAACACATTGTTTCGATGACATAAATTATTTTCCTCTTGAAGGTTCCAAGGATGTTGTGGTTCCTGGTCCATCGCAACTGTTTCCATAGGCCAGAGGCTGCAGCAAGATGTTTCGATTTTATCACACCTCAGTTCTGAAGAACAGGAACAGTATTTTGCAATAACATAAAAAGTTTCTGCAACAACCTGTAGAATATAGGTTTGCACAATAACAGGTAATATCTCTCTTCAGTTATCAGAGTACTTGTCCATTGTCTTGTACAGCAGATGTTTCCTGCCTGTGGTTAGTTTTTCTAACATTCTCGGTCCTGACAGTTACAGAGGAAAGCGCAGCAGTTTCTGTCAGCAAACAAGTTTTGGCCAAATATCTCAGCATACACTCGTGACATTAATATTGCTCCAATGATAGCCAACTTCAATACCCCCTTGTGGTCAGAGGCACCTCACGAGCGCAGTGGACTCGAGACCAGTTGAAACCAAAGCTCAAGTGAGTCCCTGTTCCCCTGTGGAGAATGCTGGAAAGTAACATCAGTATGGAGACTCACGGCGAGTTAAGATTCGACAACATGAACGGAAAAGTGCCATAAAGACACAGGAAACAATGACAATATAAACATGAGCAAACAATGAATACAGAACGTAAAAGACCAAAGAAACGCTTAGTGGCCATTCCAGCCACCCAGAGAATTGTAATCATGAAATTGCTTCAATACCTGACAAACCTTATCTGCCTCCAAACATATGAGGCCGTCTAGATTAATTATAGTGTACGATGTGTTCTGCATGCAGGTGCAACATTCGGTGCCAATAACAAAGCAGTTGCCACCCTGTGCCGTTCGCAGTTTTTCAAGAGCCAGATGGTTCTGTTTCCATCGGGATTATCGTTCTTGTTTTCTCCATATCACCACAGCTCAGTATTACTCTTTTAAAATCACACACTCTGTGGATTATGTGTCAATGTATTATCTTTTAAACTATTGCCTTGTGTCCTCCCAAGCCACGCCAATCCATTTGTCAAGTAGGTGTACATGTCTAAGGCCTGTTCTACAGTGCAACAATCTTTTTTTTCCTCAGCATTCACCAATGTTCGTTCCATCCGAGGTAAAAATCGCTTCTGCACACTTACATTGACATCCTAAGGCTGCCATGTAGTCTTGAATCCCATACGATCTTATCAAAAAGAAAACTGAGCTATTACTTATCTCTCGATGTAAAGTCTCTCTGCCTCGTATAGTGGCTTGATCACAAAGTTCACCAAGGAAAGACAACAGCACAAACATCACCAACAAAAATGTATCAGTTCAGAAATCTCATTTAAGTGTTATTTTCACTAAAATTCATGATAACTTCAACTGCCATTTGCATCCACCCCGACCTGTTGTTTGCTCATTCCCTAAATTTTCCTGTATAGCTAAAACTTAATTCATGGATTTTTCCAGGTATTTGGTATGTTACTGTGCAAATGTTGACCAAATACAATTTTCTGTTCTGAAAACAATGACTCTTTTCATCAATTTAAACATGTTTTGTTGGCAAAATTGGACCAGGGCTATAATGAAAAAAACATGCTGAAATTGAGCGAAAGGCGTTATACAATTGGCAAAATGTTATACGATTTAATTTCTCAGTAGGTCAAAGGGGTGCCCCGCGGTCTCTCATTAACCAGTACAGGACATATATATCTGCACTGATTAAACAGATGAGAAAAGGGTGGACAGTCCTGAAACAACAATGAAGTTGTTTCTTAGGACAGAAGAAAGAAAAACCAAGAGAACTGGGGTACTTTTGGTGCATCAATAGCAAGACTTATATGCCAACCCTCAGGATCCACAAAGACAGATGAACTTGAGAATCAAGAGTTAAGGAATTAGGGTCCAGAGGACCCTCCGAGAAATACAGATTAAAATCCCTTCTGAGAAATTGGATATTTTCGTAAATCATTTGTGTGAACTAGTCAACTTACTATATTCAAAATTTCTAACTAAAGGACTGTGTGTGCTTGTGTTGAGTGAGTGTGATAGAGAGAGAAAAACAATTGTCAAAGAACAGGCAACAACGCTTCTCTTGAAGCGCACCCTCAGGAGGGAACACGTTTGGGATATGTGTAAATTCAATACAGACCTGACACCATTGTGAATCAGTGGTTAGTACTGCTGCCTCAGAACGAAGGCGACAAAGGTTCTATTCCAGCCTTGGGTAACTGTCTGTGTGGTGTTTGCACATTCTCCCTGTTTCTGCTTGCGTTTCCCCCGCAGGCTCCGGTTCCCTCGCACAGTCCAAAGATGTTCAGCCCAGCTGAATTGAGCATTAAAAATTGCCCAAAGTCAGAGGAAAATGGGTCTAGGCTGGTTACTCTTTGGAGGGATTTTGTGGCCTTGTTGGGCCGACCGGCCTGTTTCCACGCTGTAGGGAATCTAACCTCGTAATCACAACCCTTCCGATATCTGTAGTCTCCCTCTAGCCTCACACCATGCCTCCTTCTGTCATAACCCTCCAGCCTCACAACCTTTCCTCTCAGTATCACCATCCAGCCTCACAACCATTCCTATATCTGCAATCCTCCTTCGGCCTCTCAACCCTCCCAGTCTATTTTGTGCCATTAATGACTAAGCACAGATTATCTAATCCTGCTGCTACAGAACAAATCTCCAGATCTCTGTAATGCCCCTTCAGCTTCACCAAACACCTGATGTCACTTTCCTCCATCGAGCCTCAAAAACCTTCCTTTCCTTGGATTCCTGCTCTAGCCCCACAACCATCTCTATCTCTGTATTCCCCCAAACTCAAATCGAAGCCTATGAACCCTCCCAGTCTGTGTAATGTACTCCAGACAAACCACCCTCCATATCTACGGAATCCTGCATCACCCTCTCCCCTCACAACTCTTCCTATCTCTGCAATCCTCCACCAGCTTCTCAATGCTCAGTGTCTGTGTAATCCCCGTCTCGGCCCTAAATGCCCCATCTCTCTAATCCCCATCAAGCCACTCAACGCTCCCAGTCTATGTAATGCCCGTCCGTCCACATCAATCTCCCTATTGATGTTCCCCTCCAGCGTAACAACTCTCTCTATCTCTTTAATTCCTCTGCAGCCTGATGATCTTCATGATTAGGTTTTTTAAAACAGCATTTTTTCAATGGACATGGGTGGTGCTGATACACATCAAGAATATCAATTCCGAACAGATGATCCTCCTGCTCAATCTCTTCCATTGCTCGTGTTGTGGTATCCTTCGGCTTAAACCAGCTGCAGTCATCTCTCCCTAATGAGAGAGCAGCGCTATGGTCTGGAAGGATACTGTTGAAGGTGGGGCATGGGACATCAATCAGGAACAGTGCTTTGTCCTAAAAGATGTTCATTTCCTTTGATATTGTTGAGGGCTGCATTGAAGCAGGCAAGTTGACCATGTCACATGACCAGCAAGATGTTTACCTTATCAATAGCAATCAGATATTAAGGTATCAGTCAGTTAGAGAAACTGAGATTGTTCTCCTTGTTGCAAAGGAAACTGAGGAGAGCTGTGATAGACCTGGTTGCAAAATGTATATATTGGGGTAATGAAACGTACACTCATCAGCTGAACACAAAAGATTACAGGTTTTGCCGGAGATCTATTGAGAGAATGGAGTGATGCAAAGGAGTAATTTCATGTCGAAAATGGGTATGACCTGGAACACAATACTCATATACAATGCAAATATGGAATGCGGGATGAATCCAGTAATTCGTTCAGAATTTGGCATTTCACTTATTGAGGTTCACACCTGTATGTCCACTAGTAATACCATGCAATACAGGTTTATAAAATCCAGCATTGCCAGTCCCCCGTATGAAATCGCAAAATCCCTTCCTCCTGAGCCAGAATGACCATGCATTCTCTGTGCCGCACATTGACCCCTGTTGAGATCAGCAGTCAATGTAGGGGAAAATAGATGAGTGTTTGTGTAGTTTCAACCTTGGAACTTCATGTGACTGAACAAAGCAAATCGTTGGTAGATGGAGCAGAATGTTTTAGAGTTGGAATCCATCCATGTGTACTTTGTTGTTCAGTGGCAGATAGAGAGTTCAAACCGTTATAGAAACAGCAGCGTGCTTCCTTTCGCATCCCATTTAACAGTTGGGAAATGCAATTCAGCCACTGCTAACGCAGAATGATACAACAGTGTGGAGCAGGTTTCAGGTGTCTTATAAAAACTCATCAGTCCTTTTCAAGTGTATGAACAAAGCCCACAAGCTCGAATCCCCTGATGAACAGGTCCGAAGGTGATTCGGAGGACCACGACTCCCATCACTGAATGCACACCATCCTGCAAACACTTCACAACTGCTTCACTCTATACTGTTTCAGAATTTTCCGACTCCTTCCAATGCAGCATCACCGGTGTATCCAATCCCCAGGTGGGCTGGAAACGTTCAAAAAAGCAACTCACTTGTATTGGTTCAAAAATAATAAGCTCACAGAATTAAATTCGATTGCAATGTGTGCGGTGTTCATGAATATCGAGGGAACAATGCTCCATTAGCGTGTTTGTGCATTCCTTATGCGTACAATTGCCTCTTCATGTGAGCTGAAAATGTGTTGCTGGAAAAGCGCAGCAGGTCAGGCAGCATCCAAGGAGCAGGAGTATCGACGTTTCGGGCATGAGGTAAAAACTGCTGTGCTCTTCCAGCACCACTAATATAGAATCTGGTTTCCAGCATCTACAGTCATTGTTTTTACCTCTTTGTGTTACATTTGGATTGCATTTCTTGCATCCTTTTTGAACGTGGAATTAAGGTTTTTCTGTCCAAATCTTTGCCGTTCCGATTCTTTCAGAAATATAGCAAAATGTACCTGGGCCATGAGAAACTCTAATGTGAAGGAACACGTAACACAAAATAAATAATTGCATCCTTCACAGATAATGTCTGTTCAAATCCATGATGGGACCAGAAAGCAGACAAGATTGCCCAATAAGGTCAATGTAGAGATTTCAGATTACCAGCTTGTAAGGATTTTTAACTAAGGTGCATTCTTCAAACGATCCTTATGAAATGTGATGTAGATAGATACGACGGTACATGGCAGGTATTTGAAAGATGTTGCCTGTGGAATTTCAACACACTGCAACACAACCGATCACTCAAATCATGACGATCTAGCTACCCTGGATAACCCAAACACCAAACCAAACCTGTAATATGTACGGCATGATGATTTTGTTTTAATGCAGTGAAACCTAATGACGACTGGTACTCACAGACGTGATGGTAAAATCGAATGTCGACACTTGAGGACAAGTAAAACTGGACAGCAGCGAAATTGAGGAAAAAGTGACACTTCCTTTTCTTGAATAAATATCGACATTCTGACAACTTTGGTTGGATGAAATAAAGGTGATTGCTAGCTCCAAACTAAATATATTTCTAAATGCAAACACAATAAGTAACACCTCACCTGGTTTACCAAAAACGATGAAAGAATATTGGAAATCTTTCGAATTTGTGTTATTGCAGCTTGTGCCATCTTCTCTGAAGGTACCTTCTGACTGTTGATAAACAAGGTTTTACACGTCCAAAGACATTTCGTCCAAACACAAGAACGGAAACTTCGAAGCTCCTTTGAGTTAAGTCATTCTCTACATCGCTCACAGTTCATTGAACGCAAAAAGACACAAAGAGAACAACAACTTAAATCGTTTGTTTACTTCAAAATAAGTCAGATAACACAACATAATTGCAACCTTCTCTTCAGATATTTCGATAACGTTTGTTGCTTTTTACAAAAAAAATACTTTTCACAGCAATTTAGCATTTCCTTGAAGCCATCTCTAAAAATTTAATTTTCTGATCTGTCAGGCATTAGTTACACTCTCAGATGTTTCACTACCTTTCTGCAGCTCCTGTATTTTTACAGGATTGATTGAGGTCTTTGTCACTGTTGCTCACTTGTCTGCTTTTGGTTCAGGGCTGTTCATCGTTCCCTGTTATTAGTTCCCTGGTATTTTCCCACATAATGCGTTATGTTGACCCCGACATTGTTTTGTTTGGACAGTACTGACACAAGAACATATCGGTGTGACTTTTCAGCAGTCTAAGTAATTTCAATTTCATATTCGAAATGACCATGAAGAGAGTGAAGAAAACGAAGGTTTCACGTTACCCTCAATAAACTTATTAAAGTCAAAGCTGCTTCAAGTGATGGAATAGATTAAGAAAAGTGTATCCTGATTATTGGTAACGTGGGGATTACATTTTCCAAACAGGACAGTAACAAGAAGTATGGTCAGCCTTAGTAAATCATGAAGAACAGGGAGATAAATTGACAGGATAAATAGCGTATGTTTTTTCCATGGTATAACACTCACATTAACTAAAATAAGCAGCCTCCAACCAGAACTATATCACACATACAATCAGAAACGCAACAGCTCACACTGAACATCATACCATACAATGACACCAACTCAACACCCCGCATCACACAAGCCGTCACACTCATCGTCAAAATGCTACAACTAATAATCAGCACCACATCACAAACTGATCTACAAAAGCTGAAGGTCCCTGCCCACATCCAGTGCATGACGTCACCAACAAAAATCAGCCGCCACAAATAGAACATAGACTAATACAAAGCATAACAGGCCCTGCAGCCCTCGATGTTGCGCCAACCTGTGAACTATTCTCAGCTCGTCCAACTTCACTATCCTATCATCATCCATGTGCTTACCAAAGGATTGTGAAACTCTCCCAAATGTGGCTGAGTTAATTACATTGGCAGGTAGTGAATTCCACGCCTTTACCATTCTCTGAGTAAAGAACTTGCTTCTGACACCTTTCTGAAATGTTTCATCCCTTAATTTGTAGTCATGCCCCCTCCTATAAGCTGACGTCATCATCCTCGGAAAAGACCTCATTGCCAACCCTATCTAATCCTCTTATCACCTTTTCATGTCTATCAAGTCCCCTCGTAGCCTGCTTCTTTCCAATGAGTAAAGACCTAAGTCTCTCAGCCTTCCCTCATGAGATTCTCACTCCAGACCAGGCAACATCCTCGTAAATTTCCTCTGCACCTTTTCCAATACTTTCACCTCCGTCCCGAAATATAGCGAACAGAACTGTACACGTTATTCTAAGTGTGGCTGCATTAGCTTTTTGTATAGTTGCAGCTTGGTATTGCGGCTCCAGAACTCAATTCCATTACCAATGAAACCTGTCACAATGTATGCCTTCTTAACAACACTATCAATCTGGGTGGCAACTTTCTGGGATCAATGTACATGGATTCCAAGTTCCCTCTGTATATCCACACTACCAGTAATCTTTCCATTGACCCAGTACTCTGCCTTCCTCTTATTCTTCCCAAAGTACATCACCTCACAAATAGCTGCATTGAACTCCATTTGCCACCTCTCAGCCCAGTTCTGCAGTTTATCCAAAACCGCCTGAAACATGTAACATTCTCCCACACTGTCCACTTCCTTCACCGACTTTAGTGTCATCTGCAAATGTAGTAATCCATTCACCTCCGCTCTGCCCAAGTCATTTATAAAAATGACAAACAACAGTGGTCCCAAAACAGATCCTTGTGGAATAGCACTCGTCATCGGACTCCAAGCTGAATATTCACCATCAACCACCACTCGCTGCCTTTTTTCAGAAAGCTAGGTTCTAATCCAAACTGCGAAATCACCCTCAATCCATGATTCTGCATTTTCTCCAGCAGCCTACCATGTGGAACCTGATCAAAGGCTTTAGTAGAGTTCATGTAAACCACCTCAACTGCCCTCCCCTCATGTACATGCTAACCTTCTCAAAAAAACTCAAGGTGGTTTGTGAGACACGACCGGCTCTTGACGAAATCATATATCTCTTTTCAAAGCCTTTCCTACAACAGAGGTAAGGCTCAAAAGTAAATCGCCATTCCAAATCATAATCCTCTTCTTAGAGACTCCATTAAAGCCAGCTCAACAAGCTTCAGTAACACAACACGGTGGTCTTCAAACTCTCAGCCATGGTTTTTCACAATGTTATAGATATAGTAGGAATACAGCTGGGGGATGGTCTTGGGAACTTGCTGCTGTTTTCTGTCTTTTTTATTGAAAAAGGGACCCAGTGACAGAAAGTGGACCCAGGAGTATGAAGGGTTGTATCACATGGTGTACAGTGTTTCGTTCCCCTCCACGTGTTTGAAACCAGCTGCCGCCACTTTCTGACACTCAAGGAACCTGTTAGAATGTTCCTTCCGTTCATCGCCAACACATCCCAGGATTTTAGCCCAGACACTGATCCCAGCCTTTTCTCGTGAATGGAATGCAGCAGCGGAACAGCTGCTCACCTGCACTGAGCATTCTGGGAGCAGCTTGTGCTGGATTAAACTGCCTAATTCTGGTCCTATATCTTAGAAACTTATCAATGTGTTTGAGAATGGACTAACAAGAAGAAAAAAAGTCGAGTGAAGAAATGGAGAAATGAACTTTTTTTCATAGGTTACGAACCGGCTGGAAGATACATATTAAAGTATAAAAGTTCCTCTCCTTGTAAAGCTTTCTCGATATGACTACTCAGTTAAATGTTGGGAGGTTGACAAGCCCTACTCCCTCAACCATTTTGATTTTACATTTCCCTCAAATTTGGCTACATCCTTGTTCTTCCGTTTCGCCCGGGCTGTTATGCAGTTCTATAATCAATTCCCTGCAAAGCTACTTCAGCTTTTTTTTTATTACGTTTACCAGTATGACTTCATTTGAGGAAATTTCTAAGATCCACCCATTTATTTTTGCTATCATGACTTCCCTGGTCAGGTTGATGTCAGATCAGCAGCTGATGAGCAAGACATTCTCACAGCCTTTGACCGAACTTGAATTCTAAGTGGTATTAAATAAGAGAGGCGACATTTAGCAGCTCAAATCTGAGGCATAAATGGTTTTTGCAGATGCATGTGGGGAGCAGCTCAAAGCATGTCTGCGAACTTACAGGCAGTTGCAACTTCTGTAAAATAAAGTATGCCTCATTTTGAATTAATGAATCGAATTAAAGAATCCCCACAGTGTGATAGCATGCAATTTTGCACAACACGTTTACACTGACCCTCCAAAGAGTATCTCGCCCAGACATACCACCGACCCTACCCTTGTTAACCTGCATTTCCCATGGCTAAAGCATCTAACTTACTTATTCCTTAACACAATGGACAATTTGACATGACCAATCCACCTCGCTTCCACATAGAACATAGAACATAGAAGAATACAGCGCAGTATAGGCCCTTCGGCCTTCGATGTTGTGCCGATCAAAGCCCACCTAACCTACACTAACCCACTATCCTCCATATACCTATCCAATGCCCGCTTAAATACCCATAAAGAGGGAGAGTCCACCACTCCTACTGGCAGGGCATTCCATGAACTTACGACTCGCTGAGTGAAGAACCTACCCCTAACATCAGTCCTATATCTACCCCCCCCTTAATTTAAAGCTATGCCCCCTTGTAATAGCTGACTCCATACGTGGAAAAAGGTTCTCACTGTCAACCCTATCTAACCCCCTAATCATCTTGTACACCTCTATCAAATCACCCCTAAACCTTCTTTTCTCCAATGAAAACAACACCAAGTGCCTCAGCATTTCCTCATAGGATTTTCCTACCATACCAGGCAACATCCTGGTAAACTTCCTCTGCACCCGTTCCAGTGCCTCCACATCCTTCCTATAGTATGGCGACCAAAACTGCACACAATATTCCAGATGCGGCCGCACCAGAGTCTTATACAACAGCAGCATGACCTCAGGACTCCGGAACTCAATTCCTCTACCAATAAAAGCCAGTACGCCATATGCCTTCTTCACTGCACTATTTACCTGGGTGGCAACTTTCAGAGATCTGTGTACATGGACACCAAGATCCCTCTGCTCTTCCACACTACCAAGTAGTCTACCATTAGCCCAGTAATCCATCTTTTTATTACTCTTACCAAAGTGAATCACTTCACACTTAGCTACATTGAACTCCATTTGCCACCTGTCTGCCCAGCTCTGCACCTTCTCTATATCCCGCTGTAACCTGCCATATCCTTCCTCACTGACTACAACTCCTCCGACTTTCTTATCATCCGCAAACTTGCTCACCCAACCTTCTAACCCTTCCTCCAGGTCATTTATAAAAATGACAAACAACAATGGTCCCAAAACAGATCCTTGCGGAACACCGCTAGTGACGGCACTCCAAGATGAACCTTTGCCATCAACTACTACCCTCTGTCTTCTTCCAGAGAGCCAATTCCTAATCCAAACCTCCAACTCACCCTCAATGCCATAACTCACCCTCATCTTTGAAATGTGGGAGGAAACTTAAGCAGGTGTTCAACTTATTTATCCCTCTTCCTGGTTAGATCCGCATTTTGCAACTGCGAACTGAAAGTTTAAAACTGGCTTTGAAAGTTGCCACCCAGGTAAATAGTGCTGTGAAGAAGGCATATGTGTGTACTGGGCTTTATTGGTAGAGGAATTGAGTTCCGGAGTCCTGAGGTCATGTTGCAGTTGTATAAGACTCTGGTGCGGCCTCATCTGGAATATTGTGTGCAGTTTTGGTCGCCATACTATAGGAAGGATGTGGAGGCATTGGAACGAGTGCAGAGGAGTTTTACCAGGATGTTGCCTGGCATGGTAGGAAGATCGTACGAGGAAAGGCTGAGGAACTTGGGGCTTTTCTCATTGGAGAAAAGAAGGTTTAGGGGAGATTTGATCGAGGTGTACAAGATGTTTAGGGGTTTAGATAGGGTTGACATTGAGAACCTTTTTCCGCTAATGAAGTCAGCTGTTACTAGGGGACACAGCTTTAAATTAAGGGGTGGTAGGTATAGGACAGATGTTAGGGGTAGATTTTTTACTCAGCGGGTTGTGAGTTCATGGAATGCCCTGCCAGTAGCAGTGGTGGACTCTCCCTCTTTATGGTCATTCAAGCGGGCATTGGACAATCATATGGAGGTTATCATATGAGGGTAGTGTCGGTGGTATGTCTGGGCGGGATACTCTTTGGAGGGTCAGTGTGAACGTGTTGTGCAAAATTGCATGCTATCACACTGTGGGGATTCTTTAATTCGATTCTATGATTCAAAATGAGGCATACTTTGTTTTACAGAAGTGTAGGTTAGGTCGGCTTCGGTCAGCGCAACATCGAGGGCCGAAGGGCCTGTACTGCGCTGTATTTTTCTATGTTCTATGTTCTATGTTCTATTCAGGACACCCAAAACTTGAGGCAATGTCGACATTCAGATGTTAGCATGGAGAAATTGTGAAGGATTTTCTGAAGATGTCACATTGTAAGCAGCAAACGGAAGTTTCTAACCAGCGATCCATGTAATGTCCTGATCATTCTGAAGTTGCAAGCCCGATCCTAGGCCTCAGGAATATGTTGTAAATTTACCACAATCTATGACAGAACCTCCAATGAACTGAATTTAGTGTTATACTGTGAAAAAAGTGGAGATGTGTAAACGCACTGCGCCCTCAGCCGAAAAAAAAGTCACCAAACCACAATCCCCTGAAGTCATGCGTTCATTGTTTCTTTGTCCTTCCATTCAGTTCATCAGAAGGGCAAATGGCATTCTTTGTGTTGTCGATTTCCTGCAATCACACATATGCCGAAAGAATATTTTAGGATTAAAAAAAAACAAAAGAAGAGGCTCTGTCCTTCGAGCTTGCTCTGCCACTCAATAAGATTGTGGCTGTTAACATCACACGTGATGCATTTAAAACATTTCTGATCCGAGGGGTACTTGACTGGGTGGAAGTGGTGTAATATACAATGAAGGAATCCATGAAGTTTTTTTTCTTTAAACGAGACTCCCATTTAAGATAGAAATGAGCAACTTTTTTGTTGTTCTCTCATTGTTCTAAGAGTCTTCGGTATTCTCTTCCTCAAAAGTGAGTAGATGCAAAACATTTTAATATTTTGTTGAAATATAATTATATAGTGAATGGATGAAAGAATATCAGGGTAGTTTGGACCTGATGTTAAAATCAGATCTGCTGTGATCATATTGAATGGTTGAGTAGCATAGAAGGGCAAAGCGAGCTGTTCTTGCTGTTTGTTGGTTTGCTAAATGAGCCATCAATGTTCGAATGAGACACACGATGGGGAACACAGCTGTAAAAAGTAGATTCGATACTGGTAAACGATAGCACATTTCTATTCATCAGCATAACTCTTGGCTAAAATATTGTTCTGTTTATGGGATAAATGGCCTAATTTCTATTCCCTTGTCTTGTGGCCCTGTGGTCAAAACGCCTGGTGAGTGGCGCGACAAGCCTTCCTCCATTCCCAAAAGTAAGACTGACCGTTAATGACTGGTTCCTATCGCTCAGCCAATTGGTTTTATCCATATTTGACTTGGGATTGCTCCCTGTAACATTTGGATACGAGACTTTCCACCACATCCGCTTTAAATAACTTGAAATTATCTTACACTATGCTCCTGATTATCGACCACTTAGCACGCTCCCCCCCACAACGTGTTCAACAAATGCTACAAGGACAGCTACAGCGTGGTTAGACACCGAACAAAGATCTCTCTGCTCTGTACCCCAACAAAAAAAGACACAATAGTAACAGTTGGGGTCAGATACAGAGGAAAACTCTCTCTATCGACCCACCATCAAGCACTCCCAGGACTGGGACAACATGTGATTACAGAGTAAATCTTCCCCAATAATGTCTCAATCAGTCGGCTCCACGTCAGAGAGAGCATGGGGTAATATACGGAGAACACAACGTTGTCATCAAGCACTCTCAGGCAGTTTCCCCACACGGTAAGTTACAGTTTAAATCTACATTCACAGTGTCCTCATTAAAACACTGTCAGGATGGGCAAAGCACGGGATTTGAAACAGAGACATTGTGATTTCGATGATTGTGTAAAAAATATTATTTGGATTCTGCCAGTTTAACGCATGTCCCGTGCAAATCATTCATCCGTCATAATACCCACGTTCATCCTGGTCATTCACCATCCTGGTGAAGTTACATGTCATCAAGCAGAGCAAGATAAAAGTTGAACATTCAAATATACAGTACATTTTAGAAAACAGAACATACAACATTACAGTGCAGTAAAGAACCTTCGGCCCTTGATGTTGCGCTGACCTATGGAACCAATCTGAATCCCATTTTTCCCACACTATTCCATTTTGATAAATATGTTTATCCAATGACCATGAAAATGCACTTAAATTTGGCGAGTCCACCATGTTGCAGGAAGTTCATTCCACACCCCTACTTCAGTATGAGTATGGAAACTTATTCTGCCACCTTTTCTATATCTACTGCCCCTCAGTATAAAGCTATGTCCCTTCACCATTTGAGGAATAAGGCTCTCACTGTCCAGCCTATCTAAACTTTTGATTAACTTCTATGTCTGAATTAACTCATCTCTCAACCTTCTTCTCAATAACGAAAACAGCATCAGGTCCCTCACGCTTATTCATAAGACCTTTCTCCATCCAAGTCAAGATTCCCAAAACAGGTCCTTGCGGTATACCACCATTAACTGAACTCCATGTCGAACGTTTCCCATCAACCACCATCATCTGTCTTATTTTAACTAGCCAATGTATGATCCAAAACGTTAAATCACCTCAATTCCATGCCTCCTTTTTTTTTGCAATATCTTACCGTGGGGAGACTTATCAAACGCCTTACTAAAACCCAGATACACCACATCAACCGCTTTATCCTCATGCATCTGTTTGGTCACCATCTTAAAGAACTCAGTAATGTTTGTGAGGCACGAACAACGCTTCACAAAACCGTGTTGAATTATCCCTAATCAACATATTCTGCTCAAGATGATTAAAATCCTATCTCTAATAACCTTTTCCGATTCTTTACACACAACCAAAGTAAGGCTCACTGGTGTATAATACCAGGGCAGTCTCCACGCCCCTTCTTGAACAAGGAGACAACATTTGCTATCCTCTAGTCTACTGACGCTATTTCTGTAGACAATGAAGGTGTAAAGATCAAAACCAAAGTCTCTGCGATCTTCTCCCTGGTATCCCAGAGAATCTTTGGATAAATCCCCTCCGGCCCAGTGGACTTTACAGAATTGCTAACACTTCCTCCTTGCGGACATCAATCCTGACGAGTCTAATTGTCTCTATCTCAGAATTTTCCCCAACAACGTTTTCCTATGTGAATACCAATGAAAAATATTCTCATGCCACCATGCCCCGACTATTCTCAGCTCTTTCTTTAGGTCTTTCCTAGGTAACTTGTAGCTCTCAAGCACCATAACTGAGCCTTCACGTTTCATCTGAGCATCAGCCTTCCCCTTCCTGCTCATTACATAGCCCCTTCATGGAAGATAAGGAATTCAATACTTAAAATTATGAAGAATTCGTCTTCAGTCTAGTTGCAGGATATGTTAACGAGGTCAGATCTCAGAGCGTTAGCTGGCTTAATGTGTCATTCCTTGAATATTTACAATGATTGCATGTGGTGGTTCATCACGAAAGCAAATTTAAACATGACAGCTGATATTCTTTTACATGAGAGTATAGTTTTATTACATGATAGAAAGAAAGAAGCTATAGAAGGTCGTTTGAAACATATGAGCACAAACATTGAAATACAACTTCAAAGTGTTTAGCAGTATCATGCAAAACTGATACGCAAGTCCGGAGGAACAACATTCACAACTCATTGCTTCAGTGATACTCTCCAGATCTTGTTGACAAGATATTTGTTATTCATTAATAATTTGACTTGCATGGACATCAATGATTCTGTTGGATTCTACTTTTAAAGAAATGGAAATACATAAATAGATAGATAGATAGATAGATAGACAGATAGATAGATAGATAGACAGATGGATAGATGGATAGATGGATAGATGGATTGATAGATAGATAGATAGATAGATAGATAGATAGATAGATAGATAGATAGACAGATAGATAGATAGATAGATAGATAGATAGATAGATAGATAGATAGATAGATAGATAGATAGATAGATAGATAGATAGATAGATAGATAGATAGATAGATAGATAGATTGATTGATTGATAGATAGATTGATAGATAGATTGATAGATAGATTGATAGATATTCATATACCCATCCAAATGCCTCTTAAATGTTGCAATTGTACCAGCCTCCACCACATCCTCTGGCAGCTTATTCCATACGCGTACCACCCTCTGCGTGAATAAGTTGCACCTTAGGTCTCTTTTATATCTTTCCCCTCCCACCCTAAACTTATGCCGTCTAATTCTGGACTCCCCCACCCCAGGGAAAAGACTTTGCCTATCAATGCCCCTCATAATTTTGTAAACGACTATAAGGTCACCCGTCAGCCTCCGACGCTCCAGGGAAAGCAGCCCCAGCCTTTTCAGCCTCTCCCTATAGCTAAAATCCTCCAGCCCTGGCAACATCCTTGTAAATCTCTTCTGAATACTTTCAGGTTTCACAACCTCTTTCCGATAGGAAGGAGACCAGAATTGCACGCAACATTCCAACAGTGGCCTTCACTGGGAGGGTTCTCCAGGATCCGTACAGCAACAGAGACACAAAGAAGCAAATTGTGCGTCAGATTTTAGAAAAGTGCAGAAGTAACAGGGCTGTATTATCGGTGAGTTTAGCTTCTCTAATATTGTTTGGAAACTGATTAGTTGAAATAGTTGGAATGGAGTAGTCAATTGTTTGTCAGGTCTGTTCAGGAAGGATTCCTGATGCAGTGCGTACATAGGCTAATGAGAGGGGAGGCCATTTTGGATTTGGTGCTTGGCAACAAGAGTGGCTCAGCGTTTGTGAGTGGCATGGTGACTGAGGGGATAGCACTGCTACCTCACAACGCTAGGGACGCCGGCTCGATTCCAGCCTCTGTGTGGAGTTTGCACGTACTTTCCGTGTCTTTGCGGCTTTCATCTGGGTGTTCTGGTTTCCACCCACAATTCCAAAATGTGCAGTTATAGGTGAATTGGCCGTGCTAAATTTCCCGTGGTGTTAGGTGCATTAGTCAGGCGTAAATATGTGGAAAATGGCTGGGTGAGTCACTCTTCGGATGGTCGGTGTGGACTTGTTGGGCTGAAGCACCTGCTGCCATACTGTAGGGAATCTAATCTAATCGAAAGCAAGCCATTCCAGATGTCCGATCTCTTGGTGGGAGTGCATTTCAGGGATAGTGATCACAACTCCCTCACATTGGCCATGCTCATGAAGATCAATGGGAGCAGACAGAAAAGGAGAACATTTAATTGGTGGAGGGAGAATTACAATAGTAATAGGAGGATCTGTGGTGTCAAAAGTGGGAACCAATGTAGTCAGGGAAATGCAAGATAGACTATGAAGAGGTTTAGGGGTCATGTGCTGACAGTACTACTTGGCTTTATGCCACTGAGGCAAGAATGTTATCTTGAAAGAACCTTACATGACAAGGAATATGGAACACCTAGTCAAGAGGTAGAAGGAAGCTTAGTCGATGTTGAGGAGGCCAGGATCAGAGTCGGGAGTGTCGTGCTGGAAAAGCACAGCAGGTCAGGCAGCATCCAAGTGCAGGAGAATCGACGTTTCGGGCATAAGGCAATGTCACCACCGTCGTGCGTGACACCACTTTCACCCCCATGGACACCGATTTAGGCCCCACTTTCACTCCATTTGCAAGCGCCACTGTTGTTACTGAAGTCATCACCGACCCTATAATCACGACCACTCATGACTTTCTATGCCCCACATCCAGCTCCTACCCAAACCCAGGTCCTAGCTTCCAGCCCTGCCTTGTGTTTACGTTTCCCTCAGATATCCCCCTCACCGAGGATGAACGTTCAGTCCTCAGCAAAGGCCTCACCTTCATTCCTCTCCGCTCCCAGATTACTGAGCTCGACACACGTCATCAACTTGAAATGTTCTTCTGACACCTCCTCCTCCGAGCTCATTTTTTTCAATCAAGAGTCCAGCCCAACAACCGAATGCCGCTTCCCTTGCCTCCAAAGCTCCCCATCCGCATGGATACCCCCGGGCTGGCCTGTTATCCACACTTCACCTCTTCATTTCTAACTGCCACTGTGATATTGATCACCTCCATCTGTCCACCCCTTTCACTCACTCCAACCTCTCGTACTCACAATGTGCAGCCCTATATTACCTCTGCTCCAACCATAACCTCACCAGCAAACCCGCAAACAAGGGGGTGCAGGAGTAGTTTGCCTCATCGATCTCTCCACCACTGAAGCCAGACTCTAACTCCCATACACCTCCACCTACTGCACCCTCAACCACTACCTCACCTCCGATTGCCAAACCTCATCCACCACCTCATCACCTCTGAGGATCTCCCATCCATAGCCTCCAACCTCATTGTTTGTAAACGCCCACACTCTCCGATTCTGCCTCCTACCAAAGATTTAAAAACTTTACTTCTCCGGTTGACGTATAGTCTGCATCTGTCCCACTGTACACATCTCTGTATCCCTTGACACTGTCCAGATCCCCCAGTCCAGGAACTCCCCATCTACATTCGGGACACCACTCACGTTCTTCACTTCGTCCATCATTTCATTTCCCCGGCCCTCAATGCCTCATCATCACCGTGGGCATCCAGTCCCTCTACATATCCATCCGCCCAAGCTCTCCATTTCCTCCTCTCAGGCTGTCCCAACCAGTCCCCTTCCACCGACACCCACAGCCGTCTGGTTGGACTGGCCATCACCCTGAACAACTTCTCCTTCCAATCCACCCACTTCCGCCAAACCAAAGGGTAGCCATTGGCACCCGCATGAGACCAAGTTATGCCTGCCTCTTTGTCTTGGAACAGTCCATCTTCCACAGTTACACAGCCACCATTCCCCATCAGTTCCTTCGCTACATTGATGACTGTATCGGGGCTACCTTGTGCTCCCAGGACGGGGTTGAACAATTCATCAACTTCACCAACACCTTCCATCCCGGCCTCAAATTCACCTGAACCATCTCCGACTCCACCTTCCCCTTCCAGGCGCACTTCATCTCCATCTCTGGCGACTGACTAACCACGGACATCTACCGCACACCCTCTGACTCCTTCAGCTACTGAGACTAAAGTTCCTCCCACCCTACCGCCTGTAAAAATGCAATCTGTTCTTCTTAATTCCTCTATCTCCCTCTCATCGCCCCAAGATGGCCAGTTCCACCTCAGAAAATTCCAGATGGCCTCCTTCTTCCATGGTTGCAACTTCCTTTCGCAGCGATCGACAATGCCCTCCAGCGTATCTCCTCCACGTCCCTCACCACCCCACCTGAACCTCACCGCTCACAATGCAAGGGCTGTCCCACTCGCAAGCTCGAACTTGGCACCGCCCACCTGACCTGTCTTTTACCATCCATCCTTCTCTCGGACCTATCACCTCCTCACTCAACTTCTTCTACCTGTCGCAGCTACCTTCACCCCAACTCCACACCCCCCCCATTTTTCCCTCAGCACCCCACCCCCCCCCCCGCCAACAGCCTCATTCCGTATGAAAAGCTTATGCCTGAAACGTCAGTGCTCCTGCACCTCGGATGCTGCCAGACCTGCTGCGCTTTTCCAGCACCACAATTTCGACTCTGATCTTCAGGATCTGCGGTCCTCACTTTCTCCTCGAGGCAAGGGTCACACTGGACTCGAGAGCATTACAAGATATCCAGGATGGAACTAAAGAATGGACTGAGGAAAGCTGGAAGGGGTCATGAAATAGCTTTACCGGTTAGGATTAAGGAATCTCTAAGGTATTCTACGCTAAAAAAAAGATTGTGGTGGAGTAGCAGGGATACATGCAGACTCTTCAGCCTGGGCCTTATCTACTCCCATCTGCTTTCTTCCTTTTGATTTAATTTTCTTTTCTTCAAGCCTATGCTCTTTTTTCTCTATTCTTTTGTTTCTTCCCTTTCCTTCTCTTTTCTTCAAAGCCTTTGCAGCAGATTGATCATGGCAGTTTTTCCCCCATTCCCTCCCGATCCACGAGCATGCCTCAAATCGGCTGGGCCAGATCAGATCAGGACAGACCGCTGGCCGGAGCTGGAGCTACAGGCTTTCACTCGAGGATCGCACACCCTCCCTCTGCGCCTATCTGTCTATCAATGGTCTCTCCTACAACCTGAGACCCAGGCCCAATGTCTCTTCCAGCTCCCAGGACAAGGCTCCACGTTCTCCTCTCCCCGCCTATATCCCAACCCTCCTGTATTCACATTCCCATCTTTCTTATAGCTCCAATCCTTTTGCATTCACATCCCCTTTCCACATAAACTATCATCCATACCTTATATGTCCAGTTCATCATAATCCTTAGTTTACCCCCATCCCCCACATATGCTCAACATTTTCTACGCCCAGAGAGTGACAACCTTGACTTCAAAACTGCACTGACTTGCAGCCACATCTACTCATGGGAAAGGATTTGTCAGTAAGACCAGAGGATAGCTTCGGAGCTGGATTACCGAAGGCAGTCCCAGATTGTCTTCATCCTTGTTCTGGCAAGTCCTGCGACGTCACCAGTGTCAAGCTACATTGGCCCTTGTCCTTCCCATGGACAATGCTGGGGCCATGGAGATAGGACCCCTGCTGAATGGGCAAATGCCGGTCTTGCATGCAACCTTTCCCAGATCTGCGCCCTGGAGAGGCCACTCCAGCATTGCATCACCATGACGGCACAATGCAGGAAGCAGCAGCCAATCAGGTGTAAGGCTGCGCTTGATTGGCATAGAGAAAGGCGGCAGGTATTGATGTCGATGGTGGGAGAGGGCATTGCACCTCTTTGGGCAGTTCCTGCCTCAAGCTAGGCAGCACTCAGCCAATCAGGTGTTGTCTGGCCCCAGTCCACTTGCTCTATTGAGTGCATAAGGCATGGGGTACAAGTAGCCCGAACTGTGGACTGTTAACATTGCGCCAACACAACGAGAACACAAGAAAGAAACCAGCAATCAGACGAGCGCCTGCGTTCCCTGCAGACTCAACAGCAGGAGATGGTCAGCAGATTTGCGACTCTCTCAGGGACACCAGCTACAGCACTGCACTCAAGTTGTTCAGGAAGAACCAGGGCAAGACATACGACGGGTTTGAAGAAAGCGCAAGTATGCTCACTGCTGTCATTCAAGCAAAATGTGTTGCACTGCGAGAGCACACACACGTTCCTACCCAGGGAACACTACCAGCGCGTCGGAGAGTAAGAGGCAGGATCAAGGAAAAAGCAAGGAGCAGCACAAATGATTGCTGGCGACAACAATGGGCAAGCGTTCAGTCAACATTTGACACCAGCAACATCTATGGAATATACAGGGGGATAAAGAAAACCATCGGTTCATCCCAGAGCAAGACAGCTCCACTGGACATAATTACAGGCGAGACAACAGAAGACAAAAACAAGCAGACGGAGTGATGAGTGAAGCATTACTCTGAACTCCATCCCAGAGGAAACAGCATCTCAGACAGTGTGCCAGACACCGTGGAATGCCTGACATTCATGGAGGAATAGGATACATTGCCGACGGCTGAATAGTTAAATAAGGCTGCCGAATGGGAAAGTGTCAAGATTGGATGGCATTCCATGAGAGGTCATCAAGTGCACAAAATGGCTCCCTGCTGAACCACCCACATAAACTGCTGCACCACTGCTGGAAAGGGAGCAGTGCCACATGAGAGACTGTCACCTATATGAGAACAAAGGGGACTGAAGCGACTGGAACAACTACAGGTGAATCTCTTTGCTGACCAGCGTTGGGAAAATTCTTTGCCATCTAGGCTTGCATAGACTGCAGAAAATTGCCGGAAGAGTATGATCTTTACTCTCAGACAGCCCCAAGAAAAAATGCAGAGAGCAAAGACAATCACTCTACGTCGTCCTCATTGACCTCACGGAGGCCTTCGAACTTGTGCTCTGAGACACTCTCTTCAAGGTCCTCGCCAGGATGAGCTGTTCCCTCAAGGCCCCTCAGGATTGTACAGTAATTCCACATAGATATAAAGGGAGTCGTTCTTGTTGACAGCTCTTCTTTGGCGGCCTTCAACATTGGCAGTAACGTGAAGCAGGGAGGTGTGCTTGACCCCAACCTGTCTGGCCTCTTTTCAGCTGAAGCACACCTTTGGAACATCAACTGATGGTGTCCGCCTCCACACCAAACCGGATAGAGGCTATTTAGTGAGGGCGAAATCCAAGGTTCATGAAATGTTGTTTGCAGAAGACATGGCACTGGCCACACACTTGGGAGAGCAAGTGTAAACCACATGGACACTTCTCAAGCGTCTACCAAGACTTCAGATTGACCATTACCCTGAAAATGACAAATGTGCTGGGTCAACGTGTTGAGCAGCCCCTGTCATTACCATCCAGGACTACGAGCTGGAGGGACTCAATGAGCATACATACCTTCGCTCCACCATCACGGACAGTCTCTCTCAGGACTCAACATCAACACACGAGTAGCCTCAACATTTATCAGATTGACAAAGGATGTCTGGGAGAACAGAGAACAAACAGACAAAAGCGACACCTGAACGCCTTCTAACTTCGCAGCCTGAGATGCATCGTGGATCAAGTCATCAACAATGAGGTTCTCGCCCATGCCGAGATACTGTGCGTCTTTCGTCTACTTCTACAGTTGATAGAGTTGGCAGCCTCAGCACTCTGCTGTACGGCTGCGACACCTGGCGACACAACTCCAGCTGTGGGCCATGACAAAAGATGCACTGTGCATTGCACAACTTATATTGCAATGTGTGGAAGATATAATTCAGGACTATTTGCAATTCACACATTGTGTGCAGCATGCTAGTTGTAGAAATAAGAGAACACAACAAAGAGATCAGATCCAATAATGTTTCATTGAATCTTCGTCTCCAACTAACAAAATGTGCAATATCCATTCAAATCACATATATTTATAAAATATTGGGTTTTTTTTGCCATTGTGCCGCTGTCGTTTTGCAAATTGTTTGTCAACCCGTTCCAAAGAGCAGAATGACGGTAGCGACGTGACATTGGATCCAGATGTTAGGAAGATGCCTCACCACGTCCAAGTATATAAAAGTTATTCAGTTCGTCATGCCTATATTTCCTGAATAATAAAGGAAATGATGTCGGACTCATCAAAGAAAATTGATAACATTAGGAGCAGAACTTATTTTCCAGAACTTGAAGTGATCGAGTTAAGTAAACTTTCTGCCATTACCTCAGATAAAGGAAACGGTTCATCGATCATACTTGGATAGCACCGTGTGAAATTCAAAATAGAATCTGCTTCTGATTGGTGTGTGCACGATGAATGTAGCGAAATATTCAAATTTAGGGATATCGGCTACTTCCTTTCATTACATTATACCGATTTCTTTCTAATAGATTATGCTGGTCCTCACATTCACTTTCAAAATTAGTGATTGGTGCAAAATGTAATGATCTCGTGCCTTCTTTGATTTGAAGGTCATCATTCATGTCTCCTTACCACAAATATTAAATAGACTCGTTATGAACACAGGATCGTGAATGAACAAGATGGCAGTTTGCTCGGCCCTCTCGATTGCATCCTTCTGTTCTTTTATTTATATTTTACTCCATTGTACAATCCATTCAACGTCCTGTTATGATCATTGAATTCAGCAAATCAGTTCACCATTTCAAAATGTGGGCGGCACAATCGAAAATGTGGGCGGCACGGTGGCACGCTGCCTCACAGCGCCAGAGACCCGGGTTCAATTCCCGCCTCAGGCGCCTGACTGTGTAGAGTTTGCACGTTCTCCCCATGTCTGCGTGGGTTTCCTCCGGGTGCTCCGGTTTCCTCCCACAGTCTAAAGATGTGCAAGTCCGGAAAATTGGCCGAACTATATTGCCAGTAGTGTTTGGTCAGGGGTAAATGTAGGCGCATGTTTGGGTTGTGGGTCGGTGTGGACTTGTTGGGCCGAAGGGCCTGTTTCCACATTGTAATCTAAAAAACAATTTTTATATTTTTGTAGTGGTTCACATCTTCTACAATGCGCCACTGAAAAAAAACATTATAAAATGTCCACCATGGGGACGGGGATTCTTCCCTCAAATACCTGATGCTAACCAAGTGATTCCAACACAAGTGCAACACTTGCATTTACCCACAATGTGGAAAATTGCCCAAGTATGTCTTGTGCGTAAGGTGCAGTCGAAATCCAAGCTGGGCTAATTAACACCCCATCAGTCTACTATCAATTATTAATAAAATGATCGAGGGGGTCATCAGCAGTGCAATCCTGCAACACCGGCTCAGCAATAAACTGCTTACTGATGTCAGTTTGGTTTCCACCGGGGCCCCACAGCTCCTCACCTCATCCCAGACGTGGTTCCAAAAATGGACCAAACAGTTTTATTCCAGAGGTGAGTGGACATCAGTCCTTGACATGGAAGCCACATTCGATCCGGTGTGGCATCAAGGAGCCAGACCACAACTTGAATCAATGGATGCCAACGGCAAACTCTCCATTGCTTGGAGTCGTATCTGGCAAAGAGGATGATGATCGTTATTATTGGATGTAAGTCATCCTTGTTCCATTATAACTATGCATGAACTCATCAGGGGAGTATCATGGGCACAATCGTCTTCAGCTGCTTCATCAATAGACTTCCCTTCATTGTCAGGTCAGAAGTAGGGATGTTTGCTGATGACTGCACAATGTTCAGCACCATTTGCAACTCCTCAGTTGAAGAGTTCATGTTCAAATGCAACAAGATTTGGACAATATCCAGTCTTGGGCTGAAAAATGGTGAGTGCCCAAAAAAGTCCATTAGGAAAATCAACAGCACAATCAATCTCATCAATCTAACCATCACCTATTGACATTCAATGGTGTTACCATCACTGATCCCCTAGTATCAACATCATCATCCACTACAAAATTTAAAAAATGGTGAACTGATTTGCTGAATTCAATTGCATAACAGGACGTTGACTGAATTGTACGATGAAGTAAATTATTAAGAAAACAAAAGGATGCAATCGAGAGGGCCAAACAAACTGCCATCTAGTTCATTCACGATCCTGAGTTCATAACGAGTCTTATTTAATATTTGTGGTAAGGAGACATGAATGATGAAGTTCCATCACTGATCCCCAGTATCAAAATCCTGCAGTTATCATTAACCAGAAACGCAAGTGAACTCACCACATAAACGCAGTGAATACAAGTGGAGGTCAGAGGACCAAAATACTGCGACGTGCAACTCGCCTTCTGACTCCAAAGTGCCTGTGCACAATCTACAATACACAACTCAAACCTGTAATGGATGCTCCCCACTAGCCTGGATGAATGTAGTTCCAACAACAGTCAATGAGCTTGACACCATCCAAGATGAAGCTGCCGTCTTGATTGGCACCACATCCACAAGTATCCATTCCATCCACCACCGGTGCTCAGTGGCAGCAGTCTCGATTATCAACAAGATGTACTGCATAAATTCACAAAATATTCACATAGAGGACCTTCCAAACCCAAGTTAAAAATCACATAACTCCATGGAATAGTCCAACAGGTTTAATTGGAAGCACTTGGGATTCGGAGCGCCGCTCCTTCCCGTGACCACTTCAATCTAGAAGGGTAATGTCAGTAGATGCATGGGAATGCTCCCACTTTCAAGTTCACGTCCAAGGTATTCACGATAATTACTTGAAAATATATCACTATTTCCTCAATATTCCTTCGTCAACATTCTGGAGTTCCCTACCTCGTGGCATTATGGGTTAACGCACAGCAAGTGGAATGCAGTGGTTTAAGAAGATAACTCACCGTCGCATTTATAAGGAAACTTGGGACGGGATACAAAAAAAGGTGATGTCCAGCTAGCGATGGCCCACGGATTTTTTTTTTAACAAGTACGAAACAATATATCAACTGACCTTGTGATATTTGGGATAGCTGCACCCATTTGTTGGACGCCGTGCCAGCAGTTCCCAGTTATAAACTCAGGAAAAAGTCACATCCTTTAACGTATTTCAGAACTTTCACTCATTCAGCCTTGTATTTATTGATTGCTTTTTTCCATGACGAGAAGGTGCCTTGAGATAACTCTGTATGTAGGATCAACAAAATAAAGAATCATTTGCACAACCTAAAATTTGTCATATCAGTCAACAAATATGGCAGGATATTTGGCACCATCAATTTTGGAAGTGCACTGGACCATGCCACAAGGTCAAGATTTAACAACACCATCTCAAAATAAGGCACGTAAAGGGAAGATCACAAAAATATGCGAAGAAATCGAGTAAGAAGGTGAATCTGTGAAATTTGCCAATGGTCCAGAAATCAATTATAAACTGTGGTGTCATCGAATTGTGAAGAGGGCACGATGAACTTAATGATAGAATTTTATTTCTACAATTTTCATATTATGGTTTTGCGGCTATTTGATCACCTTCAGAATATTCCTCCATTGACATTAATCATGCTTTGTTATTTCATGCATTCAAGCCTGAATACGACTAATCTTTGTTATTCAAGGATTTCAATAGATATGCATATGAGTGTACGACATTTAGGTTAAGTCATAATCAGATCAGACATAATCGTATTCGAAGAGCAAGCAGACATGTGATGTCAAATCACATTTATTTATCTGCATGTATGTTAAAAGGTCATGGTCTGAGTTGTTTCATTTAACCAATGGCTTGCTTGGGAAGTCATTGCTTATAACTCCAATCAACACTTTTAGCAAACGTTTTCAGTGATTCACAATCTCATGTTAACATATTCCTGCTGACACATTCCCACGCCTTGGCCTCGGCCATTCAATATTATTCCAAACAAGGAATGATTTCATCCTCAGAAGTTACTTCTGGATATATTACGCCACTTAAGTTGGAGTATTATTCAGTGGTATGTTTTATCCTTTTGGACATCTTTAAACTGCATTTATCATTGTTGAACATTTAGAAATCTGTATCATGCCAAAACTTGCGAATATTTGAATGCCGATGGACAGTGCTTCAACCTTTTGCAGAAACTTCTCAGGTGTTATCAAAACTTCTTGTGTCACTTCAAAACAATACAGCATCATCATGGAACAATGCACATTGCAGTACAAGTAGTTAACGAGAAATGTTTATTGAAAGACTAATTATGTTCGCGTCCAGGATGCTAATTGTCTCACTCAAGGCTTTACCGGCTGCTTCCAACAGTGTTCCTTGACACACTGGAGGCTTGCATTTTCTATAAATAAGGGATTCTCTCATTGTATCATCGCTTCAAGCAAGCAATAAACTGTGAATCTAGTGAGAGAAAAAGGAGAGTTTAGTATCTGAGAGCAAATAGTTGGAATGCAACAGAGTTAAATCTTACCAGCATTGATCAGAACCTACATGATTTACAAAACCCTAAGAGCAGTGAATTGGAATATGTCGACAATGGATTTGAGTAACTCAACCACACGTTGGCAATCAACAGAAGTGTATACTATGCGGTTCATGCTCTTTCTACACTCTCGGACCAAATTCCAATAAATTAGCGAATCTGTCCAATGCTTCGGATGTCTAAGCAGGATATTATCCAATATTGGCGTTTGTTGGTGTCCCTGGTAAGTTACCCATATCAACTTTGGTTTTGGTTTAAGACTGTCGACTTGTATTTTTGCCCAGTCCATTGCTTTCGATCCTGAGTCTCTTATTTTAAAAACAAGCTTTTTGCTGCTCAGAGAGTGAATGTTCCTCATTACTCAATATCCAACCGTGAACCCTCAATCCATGAGTTGAATTCATTCAGATATTTCTTACCAAACAGCTCAGATATGTCATTCTAGACCACTGGAGACGTTGAGATTTGAATGCGGGTGTCCTGGCTCCAAGGCTGGAATGCTACCACAGCAACTCTGAAACAATATCGATTCAATTAATAACTCCATAACTTGCTCATAACTTTACTCAAATTCAGAGCTAATCCATTCCATGTCTTTCAGAGGACAAAGTCTGTGCAAAGCAGTATAGAGCAGCAGATATATAAGCAAAGCTTTCCACATTGGAGATGTCAGTGTAAAATTTTACACGTTAACGTACATTGCGCACCTTCAGTGTAACGTCCAGTAAAACATATTTTTTTTCACATCTCACAGTATTTCATGCACTCTCGTGTGGTTTTGTTCCTTTTACCAAACAGCCAGTCTCCTCCTAAAATATGCTACCTTTCCTTTGCTATGACATTGCTGTATATTTGTTTTCTGGTCATCCTTGTTTTTAACGTATGGGCAACAATGGAGTAAAGGAGAATAATGCAGAGTGGCTCAATCACTGCAGATTTGAAATCCAATCTTCACACTGTCCTGATCTTTGCGCACTGGACATTGGGTTCACACAGTTGTGCAAATATTCAGCAAGGTATTTCGCACTTTGACTGAAGAAAACAGAGAGCAAAAGTTACGAGTATTTCACATACAATCAAGCGTACACAAAAACGGTACTCACGCGTATACATGCATGCATCTCTCATGTGAGTGCACACCAACACTCATACTCACATACACTGATACACAAATACACAAACATACACAAACACAAAACACACACACAGACTTGAAATATTTTAGCTCATCTGATACTTTTGATCATAGACTGGTACATGAAATCTCCATCCTACTGATACTTATTGAGCTCAATGATTTACATGGGTATCAGTCAGGCAACAAGTCGAATTCTATTCTTCCAGTTCGGTATCTGGCTCTCTCAATACTCCCACTCCTCTATGAGTTTTATTTACATTTGTGGTCACAACTTCAGACTCCAAAATCAGAGTTCTTGACAACGTGTAAGAGCGACCATCTATTCTGCTTGACTAAATTGTACTGGGACAGTCTTGAAAGGGGCAATGAAAGAAGGTACGGTTTGTCTCACCTCATTGTTAACATATTCGTGGATTTTAATTGGAAAAGGGCATTTGCAAAGTGGGAGGGACACAGAATGAGTTCCAACTATATATAATCGCAACATTTACAGGAAATCAGCAAAGGAAATGTTGCCTGCACATGCTTTAATGATATTGGAGTTATTAATAGATCACAGTTATCCGTTTATCTACAACAAACCTCGACATGATGTGCGAAAAACACCAGCATTTCTGAGTTTTCAGAACCATAGATAAAAGGTGAATGTTTCCGAGAAGTCTGTCACATAATGTTATAAGGAAGATATAGCTTTCACTTTTTTAAGACTCTTCAACCTTTTACAGCAGAAAACAGGACAGATCTTCCCATACTTATTGTTTGTACTTCGCTGCTCTGTATAAACCCGTTTTTGGTTAAATTTTTACTCTAAACGTCTGATGCTTGGTGGTGTATGTAAATTAGTGGTTTGACATTTTCAAGTGCAATTTCTGCCAGACTTCCTTCAGGCAGCAAGGCTTAATCTTATCACTTACAATATGACCAGTTATTTTGCTTTAATAACTTTTTACTAATGGGAATACTCACGATGTGAGGAAAACATGCTCGTGCAAAATTCTGTTTTTAGTTCTGAATGACGGAGTTATAGCTGGGGGCAGGGAAATTATGATGCGGTGAGGAATGACTTAGGATGTGTGGATTGGAAAAATAGGCTTCAAGGGAAGGACACAAATGATATGTGGAGCTTGTTCAACGAGCAGCTATTGGGTGTCCTTGATAAGTATGTACCAGTCAGGCAGGGAGGAAAGGGTCTTGTGAGGGAGCCGTGGTTTAATAAGGAATTGGAATCCCTTGTAAAAGGGAAGAGGGCGGCCGATATAAAGATGAGGCATGAAGGTTCAGTTGGGGCGATTGAGAGTTATAAGGTAGCCAGGAAGGATCTAAAGAGAGAGCTAAGAGCAGCGAGAAAGGGACATGAAAAGTCCTTGGTTGGTAGGATTAGGGAAAACCCTAAGGCTTTCTATAGGTATGTCAGGAATAAAAGGATGACGAGGGAAGGTATCGGTCCAGTCAAGGATAGGAGTGGGAGGTTGTGCGTGGAGGCAGAGGAGATTGGAGAGACACTAATCAATACTTTTCGTCAGTATTCACTCAGGAACAGGACGTTGTTGCGTATGTGAATATTGAGTCACAAGTGATTAGAATGGATGGCTTTGAGGTATGGAGGGAAGAGGTCCGGGGAATACTGGAAAGGGTGAAAATAGATAAGTCCCCTGGGCCTGATGGCATTTACCTTGGATCCTCTGGGAAGCTAGGGAGGAGATAACGGAGACATTGGCCTTGATTTTTATGCCGTCGTTGTCCACAAGAATAGTGCCAGAAGACTGGAGGATAGCGAATGTGGTCCCCTTGTTCAAGAAGGGGAGTAGGGACAGCCCTAGTAACTATAGGCCAGTGAGTCTCACTTCTGTTGTGGACGAGGGTAAAGGAGTAGATGTGGTGTATATGGATTTTAGCAAGGCGTTCGATCAGGTACCCCATGGTAGGCTACTGCAAAAATTACGGAGGTATGGCATTGAGGCTGCATTAGAGGTTTGGATTAGGAATTGGCTGGCTGGAAGGAGACAGAACGTAGTAGTTGATGGTAAAGGTTCATCTTGGAGTGCAGTTACTAGCGGTGTTCCGCACGTATCTGTTTTGGGACCATTGTTGTTTGTCATTTTTATAAATGACCTGGAGGAGGGGCTTGAAGGCTGGGTGAGCAAGTTTGCGGATGACACGAAAGTCGGTGGGATGGTGGACAGCGAAGAAGGATGTGGGAGGTTACAGCGGGACATAGATAAGTTGCAGATCTGGGCAGAAAGGTGGCAAATGGAGTTCAATGTAGCTAAGTGTGAAGTCATTCACTTTGGTAGGAGTAACAAGAAGATGGATTACTGGGCTAATGATAGGCTACTTGGTAGTGTGGATGAGCAGAGGGATCTTGGTGGCCATGTGCACAAATCTCTGAAAGTTGCCACCCAGGTAAGTAGTGCTGTGAAGAAGGCATATGGCGTACTGGGCTTTATTGGTAGAGGAATTGAGTTCCGGGAAATGCAAGATAGACTATGAAGAGTTTTAGGGGTCATGTGCTGATAGTACTACTTGGCTTTATGCCACTGAGGCAAGAAAAGAATGTTATCTTGAAAGAACCTTACATGACAAGGAATATGGAACACCTCGTCAAGAGGTAGAAGGAAGCTTATTCGATGTCGAGGAGGCCAGAATCAGAGTCGGGAGTGTCGTGCTGGAAAAGCACAGCAGGTCAGGCAGCATCCAAGAGCAGGAGAATCGACGTTTCGGGCATAAGGCAATGTCACCGCCGTCGCGCGTGACACCACTTTCACCCCCATGGACACCGATGTAGGCCCCACTTTCACTCCATTTGCAAGCGCCACTGTTGTTACTGAAGTCATCACCGACCCTATAATCACGACCACTCATGACTTTCTATGCCCCACATCCAGCTCCTACCCATCCCCAGGTCCTAACTTCCAGCCCTGCCTTGTGTTTACGTTTCCCTCAGATTTCCCCCTCACCGAGGATGAACGTTCAGTCCTCAGCAAAGGCCTCACCTTCATTCCTCTCCGCTCCCAGATTACTGAGCTCGACCCACGTCATCAACTTGAAATGTTCTTCTGACACCTCCTCCTCCGAGCTCATTTTTTTCAATCAAGAGTCCAGCCCAACCACCGAATGCCGCTTCCCTTGCCTCCAAAGCTCCCCATCCACATGGATACCCCCCCGGGCTGGCCTGTTATCCGCACTTAACCTCTTCATTTCTAACTGCCACTGTGATATTGATCACCTCCATCTGTCCACCCCTTTCACTCACTCCAACCTCTCGTACTCACAATGTGCAGCCCTATATTCCCTCTGCTCTAACCATAACCTCACCAGCAAACCCGCAAACAAGGGGGTGCAGGAGTAGTTTGCCTCATCGATACCTCCGACCACTGAAGCCAGACTCCAACTCGCATACACCTCCACCTATTGCACCCTCAACCACTACCTCACCACCGATTGCCAAACCTCATCCACCACCTCATCACCTCTGAGGATCTCCCATCCATAGCCTCCAACCTAATTGTTTGTAAACGCCCACACTCTCCGATTCTGCTTCCTACCAAAGATTTAAAAACTTTACTTCTTCGGTTGACGTATAGTATGCATCTGTCCCACTGTACACATCTCTGTATCCCTTGACACTGTCCAGCTCCCCCAGTCCAGGAACTCCCCACCTACATTCGGGACACCACTCACGTTCTTCACTTCGTCCATCATTTCATTTCCCCGGCCCTCAATGCCTCATCATCACCGTGGGCATCCAGTCCCTCTACATATCCATCCGCCCAAGCTCTCCATTTCCTCCTCTCAGGCTGTCCCAACCAGTACCCTTCCACCGACACCCACAGCCGTCTGATTGGACTGGCCCTCACCCTGAACAACTTCTCCTTCCAATCCACCCACTTCCGCCAAACCAAAGGGTAGCCATTGGCACCCGCATGAGACCAGGTTATGCCTGCCTCTTTGTCTTGGAACAGTCCATCTTCCACAGTTACACAGCCACCATTCCCCATCAGTTCCTTCGCTACATTGATGACTGTATCGGGGCTACCTTGTGCTCCCAGGACGGGGTTGAACAATTCATCAACTTCACCAACACCTTCCATCCCGGCCTCAAATTCACCTGAACCATCTCCGACTCCACCTTCCCCTTCCAGGCGCACTTCATCTCCATCTCTGGCGACCGACTAACCACGGACATCTACCGCAAACCCTCTGACTCCTTCAGCTACTGAGACTAAAGTTCCTCCCACCCTACCGCCTGTAAAAATGCAATCTGTTCTTCTTAATTCCTCTATCTCCCTCTCATCGCCCCAAGATGGCCAGTTCCACCTCAGAAAATTCCAGATGGCCTCCTTCTTCCAAGGTTGCAACTTCCTTTCGCAGCGATCGACAATGCCCTCCAGCGTATCTCCTCCACGTCCCTCACCACCCCACCTGAACCTCACCGCTCACAATGCAAGGGCTGTCCCACTCGCAAGCTCGAACTTGGCACCGCCCTCCTGACCTGTCTTTTACCATCCATCCTTCTCTCGGACCTATCACCTCCTCACTCAACTTCTTCTACCTGTCGCAGCTACCTTCACCCGAACTCCACACCCCCCTCCCATTTTTCTCTCAGTGCCCCACCCACCCCCCCCCCCCGCCCCGCCAACAGCCTCATTCCGTATGAAAAGCTTATGCCTGAAACGTCAGTGCTCCTGCACCTCGGATGCTGCCAGACCTGCTGCGCTTTTCCAGCACCACAATTTCGACTCTGATCTTCAGGATCTGCGGTCCTCACTTTCTCCTCGAGGCAAGGGTCACACTGGACTCGAGAGCATTACAAGATATCCAGGAAGGAACTAAAGAATGGACTGAGGAAAGCTGGAAGGGGTCATGAAATAGCTTTACCGGTTAGGATTAAGGAATCTCTAAGGTATTCTACGCTAAAAAAAAAGATTGTGGTGGAGTAGTAGGGATACATGCAGACTCTGCAGCCTGGGCCTTATCTACTCCCATCTGCTTTCTTCCTTTTGATTTAGTTTTCTTTTCTTCAAGCCTATGCTCTTTTTTCTCTATTCTTTTGTTTCTGCCCTTTCCTTCTCTTTTCTTCAAAGCCTTTGCAGCAGATTGATCATGGCAGTTTTTCCCCCATTCCCTCCCGATCCACGAGCATGCCTCAAATCGGCTGGGCCAGATCAGATCAGGACAGACCGCTGGCCGGAGCTGGAGCTACAGGCTTTCACTCGAGGATCGCACACCCTCCCTCTGCGCCTATCTGTCTATCAATGGTCACTCCTACAACCTGAGACCCAGGCCCAATGTCTCTTCCAGCTCCCAGGACAAGGCTCCACGTTCTCCTCTCCCCGCCTATATCCCAACCCTCCTGTATTCACATTCCCATCTTTCTTATAGCTCCAATCCTTTTGCATTCACATCCCCTTTCCACATAAACTATCATCCATACCTTATATGTCCAGTTCATCATAATCCTTAGTTTACCCCCATCCCCCACATATGTTCAACATTTTCTACGCCCAGAGAGTGACAACCTTGACTTCAAAACTGCACTGACTTGCAGCCACATCTACTCATGGGAAAGGATTTGTCAGTAAGACCAGAGGATAGCTTCGGAGCTGGATTACCGAAGGCAGTCCCAGATTGTCTTCATCCTTGTTCTGGCAACTCCTGCGACGTCACCAGTGTCAAGCTACATTGGCCCTTGTCCTTCCCATGGACAATGCTGGGGCCATGGAGATAGGACCCCTGCTGAATGGGCAAATGCCGGTCTTGCATGCAACCTTTCCCAGATCTGCGCCCTGGAGAGGCCACTCCAGCATTGCATCACCATGACGGCACAATGCAGGAAGCAGCAGCCAATCAGGTGTAAGGCTGCGCTTGATTGGCATAGAGAAAGGCGGCAGGTATTGATGTCGATGGTGGGAGAGGGCATTGCACCTCGTTGGACAGTTACTGCCTCAAGCTAGGCAGCACTCAGCCAATCAGGTGTTGTCTGGCCCCAGTCCACTTGCTCTATTGAGTGCATAAGGCATGGGGTACAAGTAGCCCGAACTGTGGACTGTTAACATTGCGCCAACACAACGAGAACACAAGAAAGAAACCAGCAATCAGACGAGCGCCTGCGTTCCCTGCAGACTCAACAGCAGGAGATGGTCAGCAGATTTGCGACTCTCTCAGGGACACCAGCTACAGCACTGCACTCAAGATGTTCGGGAAGAACCAGTGCAAGACACACGACGGGTTTGAAGAAAGCGCAAGTATGCTCACTGCTGTCATTCAAGCAAAGTGTGTTGCACTGCGAGAGCACACACACCATCCTACCCAGGGAACACTACCAGCGCGTCGGAGAGTAAGAGGCAGGATCAAGGAAAAAGCAAGGAGCAGCACAAATGATTGCTGGCGACAACAATGGGCAAGCGTTCAGTCAACATTTGACACCAGCAACATCTATGGAATATACAGGGGGATAAAGAAAACCATCGGTTCATCCCAGAGCAAGACAGCTCCACTGGACATAATTACAGGCGAGACAACAGAAGACAAAAACAAGCAGACGGAGTGATGAGTGAAGCATTACTCTGAACTCCATCCCAGAGGAAACAGCATCTCAGACAGTGTGCCAGACACCGTGGAATGCCTGACATTCATGGAGGAACAGGATACATTGCCGACTGCTGAATAGTTAAATAAGGCTGCCGAATGGGAAAGTGTCAAGATTGGATGGCATTCCATGAGAGGTCATCAAGTGCACAAAATGGCTCCCTGCTGAACCACCCACATAAACTGCTGCACCACTGCTGGAAAGGGAGCAGTGCCACATGAGAGACTGTCACCTATATGAGAACAAAGGGGACTGAAGCGACTGGAACAACTACAGGTGAATCTCTTTGCTGACCAGCGTTGGGAAAATTCTTTGCCATCTAGGCTTGCATAGACTGCAGAAAATTGCCGGAAGAGTATGATCTTTACTCTCAGACAGCCCCAAGAAAAAATGCAGAGAGCAAAGACAATCACTCTACGTCGTCCTCATTGACCTCACGGAGGCCTTCGAACTTGTGCTCAGAGACAGTCTCTTCAAGGTCCTCGCCAGGATGAGCTGTTCCCTCAAGGCCCCTCAGGATTGTACAGTAATTCCACATAGATATAAAGGGAGTCGTTCTTGTTGACAGCTCTTCTTTGGCGGCCTTCAACATTGGCAGTAACGTGAAGCAGGGAGGTGTGCTTGACCCCAACCTGTCTGGCCTCTTTTCAGCTGAAGCACACCTTTGGAACATCAACTGATGGTGTCCGCCTCCACACCAAACCGGATAGAGGCTATTTAGTGAGGGCGAAATCCAAGGTTCATGAAATGTTGTTTGCAGAAGACATGGCACTGGCCACACACTTGGGAGAGCAAGTGTAAACCACATGGACACTTCTCAAGCGTCTACCAAGACTTCAGATTGACCATTACCCTGAAAATGACAAATGTGCTGGGTCAACGTGTTGAGCAGCCCCTGTCATTACCATCCAGGACTACGAGCTGGAGGGACTCAATGAGCATACATACCTTCGCTCCACCATCACGGACAGTCTCTCTCAGGACTCAACATCAACACACGAGTAGCCTCAACATTTATCAGATTGACAAAGGATGTCTGGGAGAACAGAGAACAAACAGACAAAAGCGACACCTGAACGCCTTCTAACTTCGCAGCCTGAGATGCATCGTGGATCAAGTCATCAACAATGAGGTTCTCGCCCATGCCGAGATACTGTGCGTCTTTCGTCTACTTCTACAGTTGATAGAGTTGGCAGCCTCAGCACTCTGCTGTACGGCTGCGACACCTGGCGACACAACTCCAGCTGTGGGCCATGACAAAAGATGCACTGTGCATTGCACAACTTATATTGCAATGTGTGGAAGATATAATTCAGGACTATTTGCAATTCACACATTGTGTGCAGCATGCTAGTTGTAGAAATAAGAGAACACAACAAAGAGATCAGATCCAATAATGTTTCATTGAATCTTCGTCTCCAACTAACAAAATGTGCAATATCCATTCAAATCACATATATTTATAAAATATTGGGTTTTTTTGCCGTTGTGCCGCTGTCGTTTTGCAAATTGTTTGTCAACCCGTTCCAAAGAGCAGAATGACGGTAGCGACGTGACATTGGATCCAGATGTTAGGAAGATGCCTCACCACGTCCAAGTATATAAAAGTTATTCAGTTCGTCATGCCTACATTTCCTGAATAATAAAGGAAATGATGTCGGACTCATCAAAGAAAATTGATAACATTAGGAGCAGAACTTATTTTCCAGAACTTGAAGTGATCGAGTTAAGTAAACTTTCTGCCATTACCTCAGATAAAGGAAACGGTTCATCGATCATACTTGGATAGCACCGTGTGAAATTCAAAATAGAATCTGCTTCTGATTGGTGTGTGCACGATGAATGTAGCGAAATATTCAAATTTAGGGATATCGGCTACTTCCTTTCATTACATTATACCGATTTCTTTCTAATAGATTATGCTGGTCCTCACATTCACTTTCAAAATTAGTGATTGGTGCAAAATGTAATGATCTCGTGCCTTCTTTGATTTGAAGGTCATCATTCATGTCTCCTTACCACAAATATTAAATAGACTCGTTATGAACACAGGATCGTGAATGAACAAGATGGCAGTTTGCTCGGCCCTCTAGATTGCATCCTTTTGTTCTTTTTTTTATATTTTACTCCATTGTACAATCCATTCAAAGTCCTGTTATGATCATTGAATTCAGCAAATCAGTTCACCATTTCAAAATGTGGGCGGCACGGTAGAAAATGTGGGCGGCACGGTGGCACGCTGCCTCACAGCGCCAGAGACCCGGGTTCAATTCCCGCCTCAGGCGCCTGACTGTGTAGAGTTTGCACGTTCTCCCCATGTCTGCGTGGGTTTCCTCCGGGTGCTCCGGTTTCCTCCCACAGTCTAAAGATGTGCAAGTCCGGAAAATTGGCCGAACTATATTGCCAGTAGTGTTTGGTCAGGGGTAAATGTAGGCGCATGTTTGGGTTGTGGGTCGGTGTGGACTTGTTGGGCCGAAGGGCCTGTTTCCACATTGTAATCTAAAAAACAATTTTTATATTTTTGTAGTGGTTCACATCTTCTACAATGCGCCACTGAAAAAAAACATTATAAAATGTCCACCATGGGGACGGGGATTCTTCCCTCAAATACCTGATGCTAACCAAGTGATTCCAACACAAGTGCAACACTTGCATTTACCCACAATGTGGATAATTGCCCAAGTATGTCTTCTACCGAAGGTGCAGTCGAAATCCAAGCTGGGCTAATTTACGCCCCATCGGTCTACTATCAATTATTAATAAAATGATCGAGGGGGTCATCAGCAGTGCAATCCTGCAACACCGGCTCAGCAATAAACTGCTTACTGATGTCAGTTTGGTTTCCACCGGGGCCCCACAGCTCCTCACCTCATCCCAGACGTGGTTCCAAAAATGGACCAAACAGTTTTCTTCCAGAGGTGAGTGGACATCAGTCCTTGACATGGAAGCCACATTCGATCCGGTGTGGCATCAAGGAGCCAGACCACAACTTGAATCAATGGATGTCAACGGCAAACTCTCCATTGCTTGGAGTCGTATCTGGCAAAGAGGATGATGATCATTATAATTGGATGTCGGTCATCCTCGTTCCATTATAACTGTGCATGAACTCATCAGGGGAGTATCATGGGCACAATCGTCTTCAGCTGCTTCATCAATAGACTTCCCTTCATTGTCAGGTCAGAAGTAGGGATGTTTGCTGATGACTGCACAATGTTCAGCACCATTTGCAACTCCTCAGTTGAAGAGTTCATGTTCAAATGCAACAAGATTTGGACAATATCCAGTCTTGGGCTGAAAAATGGTGAGTGCCCAAAAAAGTCCATTAGGAAAATCACCAATACAGTCAATCTCATCAATCTAACCATCACCTATTGACATTCCATGGTGTTACCATCACTGATCCCCTAGTATCAACATCATCATCCACTACAAAATTTAAAAAATGGTGAACTGATTTGCTGAATTCAATTGCATAACAGGACGTTGACTGAATTGTACGATGAAGTAAATTATTAAGAAAACAAAAGGATGCAATCGAGAGGGCCAAACAAACTGCCATCTAGTTCATTCACGATCCTGAGTTCATAACGAGTCTTATTTAATATTTGTGGTAAGGAGACATGAATGATGAAGTTCCATCACTGATCCCCAGTATCAAAATCCTGCAGTTATCATTAACCAGAAACGCAAGTGAACTCACCACATAAACGCAGTGAATACAAGTGGAGGTCAGAGGACCAAAATACTGCGACGTGCAACTCGCCTTCTGACTCCAAAGTGCCTGTGCACAATCTACAATACACAACTCAAACCTGTAATGGATGCTCCCCACTAGCCTGGATGAATGTAGTTCCAACAACAGTCAATGAGCTTGACACCATCCAAGACAAAGCTGCCGTCTTGATTGGCACCACATCCACAAGTATCCATTCCATCCACCACCGGTGCTCAGTGGCAGCAGTCTCGATTATCAACAAGATGTACTGCATAAATTCACAAAATATTCACATAGAGGACCTTCCAAACCCAAGTTAAAAATCACATAACTCCATGGAATAGTCCAACAGGTTTAATTGGAAGCACTCGGGATTCGGAGCGCCGCTCCTTCCCGTGACCACTTCAATCTAGAAGGGTAATGTCAGTAGATGCATGGGAATGCTCCCACTTTCAAGTTCACGTCCAAGGTATTCACGATAATTACTTGAAAATATATCACTATTTCCTCAATATTCCTTCGTCAACATTCTGGAGTTCCCTACCTCGTGGCATTATGGGTTAACGCACAGCAAGTGGAATGCAGTGGTTTAAGAAGATAACTCACCGTCGCATTTATAAGGAAACTTGGGACGGGATACAAAAAAAGGTGATGTCCAGCTAGCGATGGCCCACGGATTTTTTTTTTTTAACAAGTACGAAACAATATATCAACTGACCTTGTGATATTTGGGATAGCTGCACCCATTTGTTGGACGCCGTGCCAGCAGTTCCCAGTTATAAACTCAGGAAAAAGTCACATCCTTTAACGTATTTCAGAACTTTCACTCATTCAGCCTTGTATTTATTGATTGCTTTTTTCCATGACGAGAAGGTGCCTTGAGATAACTCTGTATGTAGGATCAACAAAATAAAGAATCATTTGCACAACCTAAAATTTGTCATATCAGTCAACAAATATGGCAGGATATTTGGCACCATCAATTTTGGAAGTGCACTGGACCATGCCACAAGGTCAAGATTTAACAACACCATCTCAAAATAAGGCACGTAAAGGGAAGATCACAAAAATATGCGAAGAAATCGAGTAAGAAGGTGAATCTGTGAAATTTGCCAATGGTCCAGAAATCAATTATAAACTGTGGTGTCATCGAATTGTGAAGAGGGCACGATGAACTTAATGATAGAATTTTATTTCTACAATTTTCATATTATGGTTTTGCGGCTATTTGATCACCTTCAGAATATTCCTCCATTGACATTAATCATGCTTTGTTATTTCATGCATTCAAGCCTGAATACGACTAATCTTTGTTATTCAAGGATTTCAATAGATATGCATATGAGTGTACGACATTTAGGTTAAGTCATAATCAGATCAGACATAATCGTATTCGAAGAGCAAGCAGACATGTGATGTCAAATCACATTTATTTATCTGCATGTATGTTAAAAGGTCATGGTCTGAGTTGTTTCATTTAACCAATGGCTTGCTTGGGAAGTCATTGCTTATAACTCCAATCAACACTTTTAGCAAACGTTTTCAGTGATTCACAATCTCATGTTAACATATTCCTGCTGACACATTCCCACGCCTTGGCCTCGGCCATTCAATATTATTCCAAACAAGGAATGATTTCATCCTCAGAAGTTACTTCTGGATATATTACGCCACTTAAGTTGGAGTATTATTCAGTGGTATGTTTTATCCTTTTGGACATCTTTAAACTGCATTTATCATTGTTGAACATTTAGAAATCTGTATCATGCCAAAACTTGTGAATATTTGAATGCCGATGGACAGTGCTTCAACCTTTTGCAGAAACTTCTCAGGTGTTATCAAAACTTCTTGTGTCACTTCAAAACAATACAGCATCATCATGGAACAATGCACATTGCAGTACAAGTAGTTAACGAGAAATGTTTATTGAAAGACTAATTATGTTCGCGTCCAGGATGCTAATTGTCTCACTCAAGGCTTTACCGGCTGCTTCCAACAGTGTTCCTTGACACACTGGAGGCTTGCATTTTCTATAAATAAGGGATTCTCTCATTGTATCATCGCTTCAAGCAAGCAATAAACTGTGAATCTAGTGAGAGAAAAAGGAGAGTTTAGTATCTGAGAGCAAATAGTTGGAATGCAACAGAGTTAAATCTTACCAGCATTGATCAGAACCTACATGATTTACAAAACCCTAAGAGCAGTGAATTGGAATATGTCGACAATGGATTTGAGTAACTCAACCACACGTTGGCAATCAACAGAAGTGTATACTATGCGGTTCATGCTCTTTCTACACGCTCGGACCAAATTCCAATAAATTAGCGAATCTGTCCAATGCTTCGGATGTCTAAGCAGGATATTATCCAATATTGGCGTTTGTTGGTATCCCTGGTAAGTTACCCATATCAACTTTGGTTTTGGTTTAAGACTGTCGACTTGTATTTTTGCCCAGTCCATTGCTTTCGATCCTGAGTCTCTTATTTTAAAAACAAGCTTTTTGCTGCTCAGAGAGTGAATGTTCCTCATTACTCAATATCCAACCGTGAACCCTCAATCCATGAGTTGAATTCATTCAGATATTTCTTACCAAACAGCTCAGATATGTCATTCTAGACCACTGGAGACGTTGAGATTTGAATGCGGGTGTCCTGGCTCCAAGGCTGGAATGCTACCACAGCAAACCTGAAACAATATCGATTCAATTATTAACTCCATAACTTGCCCATAACTTAACTCAAGTTCAGAGCTAATCCATTCCATGTCTGTCAGAGGACAAAGTCTGTGCAAAGCAGTATAGAGCAGCAGATATATAAGCAAAGCTTTCCACATTGGAGATCTCAGTGTAAAATTTTACACGTTAACGTACATTGCGCACCTTCAGTGTAACGTCAAGTAAAACATTTTTTTTTCACATCTCACAGTATTTCCTGCACTCTCGTATGGTTTTGTTCATTTTACCAAACAGCCAGTCTCCTCCTAAAATCTGCTACCTTTCCTTTGCTATGACATTACCGTATTTTTTTTTCTGGTCATCCTTGTTTTTAACGTATGGGCAATAACGGAGTAAAGGAGAATAATGCAGAGTGGCTCAATCACTGCAGATTTGAAATCCAATCTTCACACTGTCCTGATCTTTGCGCACTGGACATTGGGTTCACACAGTTGTGCAAATATTCAGCAAGGTATTTCGCACTTTGACTGAAGAAAACAGAGAGAAAAAGTTACGAGTATTTCACATACAATCAAGCGTACACAAAAACGGTACTCACGCGTATACATGCATGCATCTCTCATGTGAGTGCACACCAACACTCATACTCACATACACTGATACACACATACACAAACACACACACACACACAGACTTGAAATATTTTAGCTCATCTGATACTTTTGATCATAGCCTAGTACATGAAATCTCCATCCTACTGATACTTATTGAGCTCAATTATTTACATGGGTATCAGTCAGGCAACAAGACAAATTCTATTCTTCCAGTTCGGTATCTGGCTCTCTCAATACTCCCACTCCTCTATGAGTTTTATTTACATTTGTGGTCACAACTTCAGACTCCAAAATCAGAGTTCTTGACAACGTGTAAGAGCGACCATCTATTCTGCTTGACTAAATTGTACTGGGACAGTCTTGAAAGGGCAATGAAAGAAGGTACGGTTTGTCTCACCTCATTGTTAACATATTCGTGGATTTTAATTGGAAAAGGGCATTTGGAAAGTGGGAGGGACACAGAATGAGTTCCAACTATATATAATCGCAACATTTACAGGAAATCAGCTAAGGAAATGTTGCCTGCACATGCTTTAATGATATTGGAGTTATTAATAGATCACAGTTATCCGTTTATCTACAACAAACCTCGACATGATGTGCGAAAAACACCAGCATTTCTGAGTTTTCAGAACCATAGATAAAAGGTGAATGTTTCCGAGAAGTCTGTCACATAATGTTATAAGGAAGATATAGCTTTCACTTTTTTAAGACTCTTCAACCTTTTACAGCAGAAAACAGGACAGATCTTCCCATACTTATTGTTTGTACTTCGCTGCTCTGTATAAACCCGTTTTTGGTTAAATTTTTACTCTAAACGTCTGATGCTTGGTGGTGTATGTAAATTAGTGGTTTGACATTTTCAAGTGCAATTTCTGCCAGACTTCCTTCAGGCAGCAAGGCTTAATCTTATCACTTACAATATTGCCAGTTATTTTGCTTTAATAACTTTTTACTAATGGGAATACTCACGATGTGAGGAAAACATGCTCGTGCAAAATTCTGTTTTTAGTTCTGAATGACGGAGTTATAGCTGGGGGCAGGGAAATTATGATATGGTGAGGAATGACTTAGGATGTGTGGATTGGAAAAATAGGCTTCAAGGGAAGGACACAAATGATATGTGGAGCTTGTTCAACGAGCAGCTATTGGGTGTCCTTGATAAGTATATACCAGTCAGGCAGGGAGGAAAGGGTCTTGTGAGGGAGCCGTGGTTTAATAAGGAATTGGAATCCCTTGTAAAAGGGAAGAGGGCGGCCGATATAAAGATGAGGCATGAAGGTTCAGTTGGGGCGATTGAGAGTTATAAGGTAGCCAGGAAGGATCTAAAGAGAGAGCTAAGAGCAGCGAGAAAGGGACATGAAAAGTCCTTGGTTGGTAGGATTAGGGAAAACCCTAAGGCTTTCTATAGGTATGTCAGGAATAAAAGGATGACGAGGGAAGGTATCGGTCCAGTCAAGGATAGGAGTGGGAGGTTGTGCGTGGAGGCAGAGGAGATTGGAGAGACACTAATCAATACTTTTCGTCAGTATTCACTCAGGAACAGGACGTTGTTGCGTATGTGAATATTGAGTCACAAGTGATTAGAATGGATGGCTTTGAGGTATGGAGGGAAGAGGTCCGGGGAATACTGGAAAGGGTGAAAATAGATAAGTCCCCTGGGCCTGATGGCATTTACCTTGGATCCTCTGGGAAGCTAGGGAGGAGATAACGGAGACATTGGCCTTGATTTTTATGCCGTCGTTGTCCACAAGAATAGTGCCAGAAGACTGGAGGATAGCGAATGTGGTCCCCTTGTTCAAGAAGGGGAGTAGGGACAGCCCTAGTAACTATAGGCCAGTGAGTCTCACTTCTGTTGTGGACGAGGGTAAAGCAGTAGATGTGGTGTATATGGATTTTAGCAAGGCGTTCGATCAGGTACCCCATGGTAGGCTACTGCAAACATTACGGAGGTATGGCATTGAGGCTGCATTAGAGGTTTGGATTAGGAATTGGCTGGCTGGAAGGAGACAGAACGTAGTAGTTGATGGTAAAGGTTCATCTTGGAGTGCAGTTACTAGCGGTGTTCCGCACGTATCTGTTTTGGGACCATTGTTGTTTGTCATTTTTATAAATGACCTGGAGGAGGGGCTTGAAGGCTGGGTGAGCAAGTTTGCGGATGACACGAAAGTCGGTGGGGTGGTGGACAGCGAAGAAGGATGTGGGAGGTTACAGCGGTATATAGATAAGTTGCAGATCTGGGCAGAGAGGTGGCAAATGGAGTTCAATGTAGCTAAGTGTGAAGTCATTCACTTTGGTAGGAGTAACAAGAAGATGGATTACTGGGCTAATGATAGGCTACTTGGTAGTGTGGATGAGCAGAGGGATCTTGGTGGCCATGTGCACAAATCTCTGAAAGTTGCCACCCAGGTAAGTAGTGCTGTGAAGAAGGCATATGGCGTACTGGGCTTTATTGGTAGAGGAATTGAGTTCCGGGAAATGCAAGATAGACTATGAAGAGTTTTAGGGGTCATGTGCTGATAGTACTACTTGGCTTTATGCCACTGAGGCAAGAAAAGAATGTTATCTTGAAAGAACCTTACATGACAAGGAATATGGAACACCTCGTCAAGAGGTAGAAGGAAGCTTATTCGATGTCGAGGAGGCCAGAATCAGAGTCGGGAGTGTCGTGCTGGAAAAGCACAGCAGGTCAGGCAGCATCCAAGAGCAGGAGAATCGACGTTTCGGGCATAAGGCAATGTCACCGCCGTCGCGCGTGACACCACTTTCACCCCCATGGACACCGATGTAGGCCCCACTTTCACTCCATTTGCAAGCGCCAGTTTTGTTACTTAAGTCATCACCGACCCTATAATCACGACCACTCATGACTTTCTATGCCCCACATCCAGCTCCTACCCAACCCCAGGTCCTAACTTCCAGCCCTGCCTTGTGTTTACGTTTCCCTCAGATTTCCCCCTCACCGAGGATGAACGTTCAGTCCTCAGCAAAGGCCTCACCTTCATTCCTCTCCGCTCCCAGATTACTGAGCTCGACCCACGTCATAAACTTGAAATGTTCTTCTGACACCTCCTCCTCCGAGCTCATTTTTTTCAATCATGAGTCCAGCCCAACCACCGAATGCCGCTTCCCTTGCCTCCAAAGCTCCCCATCCACATGGATACCCCCCCGGGCTGGCCTGTTATCCGCACTTAACCTCTTCATTTCTAACTGCCACTGTGATATTGATCACCTCCATCTGTCCACCCCTTTCACTCACTCCAACCTCTCGTACTCACAATGTGCAGCCCTATATTCCCTCTGCTCTAACCATAACCTCACCAGCAAACCCGCAAACAAGGGGGTGCAGGAGTAGTTTGCCTCATCGATACCTCCGACCACTGAAGCCAGACTCCAACTCGCATACACCTCCACCTATTGCACCCTCAACCACTACCTCACCACCGATTGCCAAACCTCATCCACCACCTCATCACCTCTGAGGATCTCCCATCCATAGCCTCCAACCTAATTGTTTGTAAACGCCCACACTCTCCGATTCTGCTTCCTACCAAAGATTTAAAAACTTTACTTCTTCGGTTGACGTATAGTCTGCATCTGTCCCACTGTACACATCTCTGTATCCCTTGACACTGTCCAGATCCCCCAGTCCAGGAACTCCCCATCTACATTCGGGACACCACTCACGTTCTTCACTTCGTCCATCATTTCATTCCCCCGGCCCTCAATGCCTCATCATCACCGTGGGCATCCAGTCGCTCTACATATCCAACCAAACAAGCTCTCCATTTCCTCCTCTCAGGCTGTCCCAACCAGTACCCTTCCACCGACACCCACAGCCGTCTGATTGGACTGGCCCTCACCCTGAACAACTTCTCCTTCCAATCCACCCACTTCCGCCAAACCAAAGGGTAGCCATTGGCACCCGCATGAGACCAGGTTATGCCTGCCTCTTTGTCTTGGAACAGTCCATCTTCCACAGTTACACAGCCACCATTCCCCATCAGTTCCTTCGCTACATTGATGACTGTATCGGGGCTACCTTGTGCTCCCAGGACGGGGTTGAACAATTCATCAACTTCACCAACACCTTCCATCCCGGCCTCAAATTCACCTGAACCATCTCCGACTCCACCTTCCCCTTCCAGGCGCACTTCATCTCCATCTCTGGCGACTGACTAACCACGGACATCTACCGCACACCCTCTGACTCCTTCAGCTACTGAGACTAAAGTTCCTCCCACCCTACCGCCTGTAAAAATGCAATCTGTTCTTCTTAATTCCTCTATCTCCCTCTCATCGCCCCAAGATGGCCAGTTCCACCTCAGAAAATTCCAGATGGCCTCCTTCTTCCAAGGTTGCAACTTCCTTTCGCAGCGATCGACAATGCCCTCCAGCGTATCTCCTCCACGTCCCTCACCACCCCACCTGAACCTCACCGCTCACAATGCAAGGGCTGTCCCACTCGCAAGCTCGAACTTGGCACCGCCCTCCTGACCTGTCTTTTACCATCCATCCTTCTCTCGGACCTATCACCTCCTCACTCAACTTCTTCTACCTGTCGCAGCTACCTTCACCCGAACTCCACACCCCCCTCCCATTTTTCTCTCAGTGCCCGACCCACCCCCCCCCCCCCCCGCCAACAGCCTCATTCCGTATGAAAAGCTTATGCCTGAAACGTCAGTGCTCCTGCACCTCGGATGCTGCCAGACCTGCTGCGCTTTTCCAGCACCACAATTTCGACTCTGATCTTCAGGATCTGCGGTCCTCACTTTCTCCTCGAGGCAAGGGTCACACTGGACTCGAGAGCATTACAAGATATCCAGGATGGAACTAAAGAATGGACTGAGGAAAGCTGGAAGGGGTCATGAAATAGCTTTACCGGTTAGGATTAAGGAAACTCTAAGGTATTCTACGCTAAAAAAAAAGATTGTGGTGGAGTAGCAGGGATACATGCAGACTCTTCAGCCTGGGCCTTATCTACTCCCATCTGCTTTCTTCCTTTTGATTTAATTTTCTTTTCTTCATGCCTATGCTCTTTTTTCTCTATTCTTTTGTTTCTTCCCTTTCCTTCTCTTTTCTTCAAAGCCTTTGCAGCAGATTGATCATGGCAGTTTTCCCCCATTCCCTCCCAATCCACGACCATGCCAAAAATCGGCTGGGCCAGATCAGAACAGGACAGACCGCTGGCCGGAGCTGGAGCTACAGGCTTCCACTCTGGGATCGCACACCCTCCCTCTGCGCCTATCTGTCTATCAATGGTCACTCCTACAACCTGAGACCCAGGCCCAATGTCTCTTCCAGCTCCCAAGACAAGGCTCCACGTTCTCCTCGCCCCATCTATATCCCAACCCTCCAGTATTCACATTCCCATCTTTCTTTTGGCTCCAATCCTTTTGCATTTACATCGCCTTTCCACATAAACTATCATGAATCCCTTATATGTCCAATTCATCCTAATCCTTAGTTTACCCCCATCCCCCACATATGGTCAACATTGTCTACGCCCAGAGAGTGTCAACCTTGACTTCAAAACTGCACTGCCTTGCAGCCACATCTCCTCATGGGAAAGGCTTTGTCAGGAAGACCAGAGGATAGCTTCGGAGCTGGATTCCCAAAGGCAGTCCCAGGTTGTCTTCATCCTTGTTCTGGCAACTCCTGCGACGTCACCAGTGTCAAGCTACATCGGCCCTCGCCCTTCCCTTGGACAATGCTGGGGCCATGGAGATAGGACCCCTGCTGAATGGGCTAATGCCGGTCTTGCATGCAACCTTTCCCAGATCTGCGCCCTGGAGAGGCCACTCCAGCATTGCATCACCATGACGGCACGATGCAGGAAGCAGCAGTCAATCAGGTATAAGGCTGTGCTTCATTGGCATAGAGAAAAGCGGCAGGGATTGATGTCGATGGTGGGAGAGGGCATTGCACCTCTTTGGACAGTTACTGCCTCAAGCTAGGCAGCACTCAGCCAATCAGGTGTTGTCTGGCCCCAGTCCACTTGCTCTATTGAGTGCATAAGGCATGGGGTACAAGTAGCCCGAACTGTGGACTGTTAACATTGCGCCAACACAACGAGAACACAAGAAAGAAACCAGCAATCAGACGAGCGCCTGCGTTCCCTGCAGACTCAACAGCAGGAGATGGTCAGCAGATTTGCGACTCTCTCAGGGACACCAGCTACAGCACTGCACTCAAGATGTTCGGGAAGAACCAGTGCAAGACACACGACGGGTTTGAAGAAAGCGCAAGTATGCTCACTGCTGTCATTCAAGCAAAGTGTGTTGCACTGCGAGAGCACACACACCATCCTACCCAGGGAACACTACCAGCGCGTCGGAGAGTAAGAGGCAGGATCAAGGAAAAAGCAAGGAGCAGCACAAATGATTGCTGGCGACAACAATGGGCAAGCGTTCAGTCAACATTTGACACCAGCAACATCTATGGAATATACAGGGGGATAAAGAAAACCATCGGTTCATCCCAGAGCAAGACAGCTCCACTGGACATAATTACAGGCGAGACAACAGAAGACAAAAACAAGCAGACGGAGTGATGAGTGAAGCATTACTCTGAACTCCATCCCAGAGGAAACAGCATCTCAGACAGTGTGCCAGACACCGTGGAATGCCTGACATTCATGGAGGAATAGGATACATTGCCGACTGCTGAATAGTTAAATAAGGCTGCCGAATGGGAAAGTGTCAAGATTGGATGGCATTCCATGAGAGGTCATCAAGTGCACAAAATGGCTCCCTGCTGAACCACCCACATAAACTGCTGCACCACTGCTGGAAAGGGAGCAGTGCCACATGAGAGACTGTCACCTATATGAGAACAAAGGGGACTGAAGCGACTGGAACAACTACAGGTGAATCTCTTTGCTGACCAGCGTTGGGAAAATTCTTTGCCATCTAGGCTTGCATAGACTGCAGAAAATTGCCGGAAGAGTATGATCTTTACTCTCAGACAGCCCCAAGAAAAAATGCAGAGAGCAAAGACAATCACTCTACGTCGTCCTCATTGACCTCACGGAGGCCTTCGAACTTGTGCTCAGAGACAGTCTCTTCAAGGTCCTCGCCAGGATGAGCTGTTCCCTCAAGGCCCCTCAGGATTGTACAGTAATTCCACATAGATATAAAGGGAGTCGTTCTTGTTGACAGCTCTTCTTTGGCGGCCTTCAACATTGGCAGTAACGTGAAGCAGGGAGGTGTGCTTGACCCCAACCTGTCTGGCCTCTTTTCAGCTGAAGCACACCTTTGGAACATCAACTGATGGTGTCCGCCTCCACACCAAACCTGATAGAGGCTATTTAGTGAGGGCGAAATCCAAGGTTCATGAAATGTTGTTTGCAGAAGACATGGCACTGGCCACACACTTGGGAGAGCAAGTGTAAACCACATGGACACTTCTCAAGCGTCTACCAAGACTTCAGATTGACCATTACCCTGAAAATGACAAATGTGCTGGGTCAACGTGTTGAGCAGCCCCTGTCATTACCATCCAGGACTACGAGCTGGAGGGACTCAATGAGCATACATACCTTCGCTCCACCATCACGGACAGTCTCTCTCAGGACTCAACATCAACACACGAGTAGCCTCAACATTTATCAGATTGACAAAGGATGTCTGGGAGAACAGACAAAAGCGACACCTGAACGCCTTCTAACTTCGCAGCCTGAGATGCATCGTGGATCAAGTCATCAACAATGAGGTTCTCGCCCATGCCGAGATACTGTGCGTCTTTCGTCTACTTCTACAGTTGATAGAGTTGGCAGCCTCAGCACTCTGCTGTACGGCTGCGACACCTGGCGACACAACTCCAGCTGTGGGCCATGACAAAAGATGCACTGTGCATTGCACAACTTATATTGCAATGTGTGGAAGATATAATTCAGGACTATTTGCAATTCACACATTGTGTGCAGCATGCTAGTTGTAGAAATAAGAGAACACAACAAAGAGATCAGATCCAATAATGTTTCATTGAATCTTCGTCTCCAACTAACAAAATGTGCAATATCCATTCAAATCACATATATTTATAAAATATTGGGTTTTTTTGCCGTTGTGCCGCTGTCGTTTTGCAAATTGTTTGTCAACCCGTTCCAAAGAGCAGAATAACGGTAGCGACGTGACATTGGATCCAGATGTTAGGAAGATGCCTCACCACGTCCAAGTATATAAAAGTTATTCAGTTCGTCATGCCTATATTTCCTGAATAATAAAGGAAATGATGTCGGACTCATCAAAGAAAATTGATAACATTAGGAGCAGAACTTATTTTCCAGAACTTGAAGTGATCGAGTTAAGTAAACTTTCTGCCATTACCTCAGATAAAGGAAACGGTTCATCGATCATACTTGGATAGCACCGTGTGAAATTCAAAATAGAATCTGCTTCTGATTGGTGTGTGCACGATGAATGTAGCGAAATATTCAAATTTAGGGATATCGGCTACTTCCTTTCATTACATTATACCGATTTCTTTCTAATAGATTATGCTGGTCCTCACATTCACTTTCAAAATTAGTGATTGGTGCAAAATGTAATGATCTCGTGCCTTCTTTGATTTGAAGGTCATCATTCATGTCTCCTTACCACAAATATTAAATAGACTCGTTATGAACACAGGATCGTGAATGAACAAGATGGCAGTTTGCTCGGCCCTCTAGATTGCATCCTTTTGTTCTTTTTTTTATATTTTAATTCCCCACCTGCCAATGTAGTTAACTCAGCCACATTTGGGAGAGTTTCACAATCCTTTGGTAAGCACATGGATGATGATAGGATAGTGAAGTTGGACGAGCTGAGAATAGTTCACAGGTTGGCGCAACATCGAGGGCTGCAGGGCCCGTTCTGTTTTGTATTAGTCTATGTTCTACTTCTGGCGGCTGATTTTTGTTGGTGACGTGATGCACTGGATGTGGGCAGGGACCTTCAGCTTTTGTAGATAAGTTTGTCATGTGGTGCTGATTATTAGTTGTAGCATTTTGACGATGAGTGTGACGTCTTGTGTGATGCGGGGTGTTGAGTTGGTGTCATTGTATGGTATGATGTTCAGTGTGAGCTATTGCGTTTCTGATTGTATGTGTGATATAGTTCTGGTTGGAGGCTGCTTAATTTAGTTCATGTGAGTGTTATACCATGGAAAAAAATACGCTATTTTTCCTGTCAATTTATCTCCCTGTTCTTCATGATTTACTAAGGCTGACCATACTTCTTGTTACTGTCCTGTTTGGAAAATGTAATCCCCACGTTACCAATAATCAGGATACACTTTTCTTAATCTATTCCATCACTTGAAGCAGCTTTGACTTTAATAAGTTTATTGAGGGTAACGTGAAACCTTCGTTTTCTTCACTCTCTTCATGGTCATTTCGAATATGAAATTGAAATTACTTAGACTGCTGAAAAGTCATACCGATATGTTCTTGTGTCAGTACTGTCCAAACAAAACAATGTCGGGGTAAACATAACGCATTATGTGGGAAAACACCAGGGAACTAATAACAGGGAACGATGAACATCCCTGAACCAAAAGCAGACAAGTGAGCAACAGTGACAAAGACCTCAATCAATCCTGTAAAAAGACAGGAGCTGCAGAAAGGTAGTCAAACATCTGAGAGTGTAACTAATGCCTGACAGATCAGAAAATTAAATTTTTAGAGATGGCTTCAAGGAAATGCTAAATTGCTGTGAAAAGTATTTTTTTGTAAAAAGCAACAAACGTTATCGAAATATCTGAAGAGAAGGTTGCAATTATGTTGTGTTATCTGACTTATTTTGAAGTAAACAAGCTATTCAAGTTGTTGTTCTCTTTGTGTCTTTTTGCGTTCAGTGAACTGTGAGCGATGTGGAGAACGACCTAACTCAAAGGAGCTTCGAAGTTCCCGTTCTTGTTTCAGGACGAAATGTCTTTGGACGTGTAAAACCGTGTGTGTCAACAGTCATAAGGCACCTTCAGAGAAGATGGCACAAGCTACAATAATACAAATTCGAAAGATTTCTAATATTCTTTCATCGTTTTCGGTAAACCAGGTGAGGTGTTACTTATTGTGTTCGCTTTTAGAAATATATTTAGTTTGGAGCTAGCAATCACCTTTATTTCATCCAACCAAAGTTCCCAGAATGTTGATATTTATTCAAGAAAAGAAAGTGTCACCTTTTCCTCAATTACGCTGCTGTCCAGTTTTACTTGTCCTCAAGTGTCCACATTCTATTTTACCATCACGTCTGCGAGTACCTGTCGTCATTAGGTTTTACTACATTAAAACAAAATCATCATGCCGTACATATTCCAGGATTGGTTTGGTGTTTGAGTTATCCAGGGTATCTGAGATTGTCATGATTTGAGCGATTGGTTGTGTTGCAGTGTGTTGAAATTCCACAGACAACATCTTTCAAATACCTGCCATGTACCGTCGTATCTATCTACATCACATATCATAAGGATCGTTTGAAGAATGCACCTTAGTTAAAAATCCTTACAAGCTGGTAATCTGAAATCTCTACATTGACCTTATTGGGCAATATCGTCTGCTTTCTGGTCCCATCATGGATTTGAAAAGACATTACCTGTGAAGGATGCAATTATTTATTTTGTGTTACGTGTTCCTTCCCATTAGAGTTTCTCATGGACCAGGTACATTTTGCTACATTTCTGAAAGAATCGGAACAGCAAAGATTTGGACAGAAAAACCTTAATTCCACGTTCAAAAAGGATGCAAGAAATGCAATCCAAATGTAAGACAAAGAGGTAAAAACAATGACTACAGATGCTGGAAACCAGATTCTGGATTAGTGGTGCTGGAAGAGCACAGCAGTTCAGGCAGCATCCAAGTAGCTTCGAAATCGACGTTTTGGGCAAAAGCCCTTCATCAGGAATAAAGGCAGTGAGCCTGAAGCGTGGCGAGATAAGCTCGAGGAGGGTGGGGGTGGGGAGAAAGTAGCATTGAGTAAATGACCAAGGAGTTGAAGTGGGAGAGGGACTCCCTGAGATTCTTGTAGAGAGAGGAGGAAAACTTCTTAAAGGCAGGCATCCTTGCAAGAGGATTCGCAGTAGGGTTAAAATCAACGAGGTAAAAACAACGACTGCAGATGCTGGAAACCAGATTCTGGATTAGTGGTGCTGGAAGAGCACATCAGTTTTGACCTCGTTGATTTTAACCCGACTGCGAATCCTCTTGTAAAGATGCCTGCCTTGAAGAAGTTTTCCTCCTCTCTCTACAAGAATCTCAGGGAGTCCCTCTCCCACTGCAACTCCCAGGTCATTGACTCTATGCTACTTTCTCGCCACCCACACCCTCCTCGAGCTTATCTCTCCACGCTTCAGGCTCAATGCCTTTATTCCTGAAAAAGGGCTTATGCCCGAAACGTCGATTCTCTGTTCCTTGGTTGCTGCCTGACCTGCTGCGCTTTTCCAGCAACACATTTTCAGCTCACATGTAGAGGCAATTGTACGCATACGGAAGGCACAAACACGCTAGTGGAGCATTGTTACCTCGATATTCATGAACACCGCACACATTGCAATCGAATTTAATTCTGTGAGCTTATTCTTTTTAAACCAATAACAGTGAGTTGCTTTTTTGAACGTTTCCAGCCCACCTGGGGATTGGATACACCGGTGATGCTGCATTGGAAGGAGTCGGAAAATTCTGAAACAGTATAGAGTGAAGCAGTTGTGAAGTGTTTGCAGGATGGTGTGCATTCAGTGATGGGAGTCGTGGTCCTCCGAATCACCTTCGGACCTGTTCATCAGGGGATTCGAGCTTGTGGGCTTTGTTCATACACTTGAAAAGGACTGATGAGTTTTTGTAAGACACCTGAAACCTGCTCCACACTGTTGTATCATTCTGCGTTAGCAGTGGCTGAATTGCATTTACCAACTGTTAAATGGGATGCGAAAGGAAGCACGCTGCTGTTTCTATAACGGTTTGAACTCTCTGTCTGCCACTGTACAACAAAGTACACATGGATGGATTCCAACTCTAAAACATTCTGCTCCATCTACCAACGATTTGCTTTGTTCAGTCACATGAAGTTCCAAGGTTGAAACTACACAAACACTCATATATTTTCCCCTACATTGACTGCTGATCTCAACAGGGGTTAATGTGCAGCACAGAGAATGCATGGTCATTCTGGCTCAGGAGGAAGGGATTTTGCGATTTCAAACGGAGGACTGGCAATGATGGATTTTATAAACCTGTATTACATGGTATTACTAGTGGACATACAGGTGTGAACCTCAACAATTGAAACGGCAAATTCTGAACGAATTACTGGATTCATCAGGACTTGCATTGTATATGAGTATTGTGTTCCAGCTCATACCCATTACCGACATGAAATTACTCCTTTGCATCACTCCATTCTCTCAATAGATCTCTGCAAAACCTGGAATCATTTTATGTTCAGCTGATGAGTGTACTTTTCATTACCCCAACATATACATTTTGCAACCAGGTCTATCACAGCTCTCCTCTGTTTCCTTTGCAACAAGGAGAACAATCTCAGTTTCTCTAACTGACTGATACATTAATATCTGATTGCGATCGATAAGGTAAACATCTTGCTGGTCATGTGACATTGTCAACTTGCCTGCATCAATGCAGCCCTCAACAATATTAAAGGAAGTGAACATCTTTTAGGACAAAGCACTGTTCCTGATTGATGTCCCATGCACCACCTTCAACTTGCATTCTTTCCACCCCCGAGGCAGAGTGGCTTCATTTTGTGAAAGCAGTGTCCTTCCGGACCATAGCGCTGCTCTCTCATTAGGGAGAGATGACTGCAGCCGGTTTAAGCCGAAGGTTACCACAACACTAGCAATGGAAGAGGTTGAGCAGGAGGATCATCTGTTCGGAATTGATATTCGTGATGTGTATCAGCACCACCCATGTCCATTGAAAAAAATGCTGTTTTACAAAACCTAATCATGAACAAAATTCATGCATTACAGAGATTGGTAAGGTCGTTACTCTGGATGGGGATTACAGAAATGTGTTGGCTTGTGAGGCTGGAGGCGCATTAATGTTCTTGGGAGAGTTAAGATGCTGCAGGGAATTAAACAAATGCAGAACGCTGGTGGGGACTTCATAAGTAGGGTTATTTGGCTGGAGGGACATTGCACATTCTGAGGGCGTTGAGAGGCTGGAGGGGGATTACAAAGATAGTGAGCTTTAAGATTGTGGTGTAAGAACAAAAATAGGCAGGATTGTGAAGTTGAAGTGGAATTTCAGAGATCGGACAGTTTGACAGGCTGGAGGAGGATTACGTAGATATGGAGGGTGGTTTGTCTGGAGTACATTACACAGACTGGGAGGGTTCATAGGCTTCGGCGGATCACAGACATAGGCAGGATTGTGAGGTTGGAGAGAGATTACAGAGATGGCAAGAGCAGTGAGGCTGGAGAAGGATTACAGAGAATGGAGAGTTATTACTGATATACAGGGGGTTCTCAGGCTGAAGGGATATTACACTGACGGGGAGGGTTGTGAGACTGGAGGAGAATTCCAGGGGTAGAGAAGGATCTGAGCCTGGAAGTGAAGTACAGGGATAGAGAGGGATGCGAGGCTGGAGGTTGTTACAGAGATAGGGAAGATCATCAGGCTGCAGAGGTATTAAAGAGATAGGGAGAGTTGTTATGCTGGAGGGGAACATCAATAGGGAGATTGATTTGGATGGACGGGCATTACATAGACTGGGAGCGTTGAGTGGCTTGATGGGGAATTACAGAGATGGGGCATTTAGGGCCTAGACGGAGATTACACAGACACTGAGCATTGAGAAGCTGGTGGGGGATTGCAGAGATAGGAAGAGTTGTGAGGGGAGAGGGTGATGCAGGATTACGTAGATATGGAGGGTGGTTTGTCTGGAGTACATTACACAGACTGGGAGGGCTCATAGGCTTCGATTTGAGTTTGGGGGAATACAGAGATAGAGATGGTTGTGGGTCTAGAGCAGGATTACAAGGAAAGGGAGGTTTTGAGGCTCGATGGAGGTAAGTGACATCAGGTGTTTGGTGAAGGTGAAGGGGCATTCCAGAGATCTGGAGATTTGTCCTATAGCAGCGGGATTAGATAATCTGTGCTTCGTCATTAATGGCACAAAATAGACTGGGAGGGTTGAGAGGCCGAAGGAGGATTGCAGATATAGGAATGTTTGTGAGGCTGGATGGTGATACCGAGAGGAAAGGTTGTGAGGCTGGAGGGTTATGACAGAAGGAGGCAGGGTGTGAGGCTGGAGGGAGACTACAGATATCGGAAGGGTTGTGATTACGAGGTTAGATTCCCTACAGCGTGGAAACAGGCCGGTCGGCCCAACAAGGCCACAAAATCCCTCCAAAGAGTAACCAGCCTAGACCCATTTTCCTCTGACTATGGGCAATTTTTAATGCTCAATTCAGCTGGGCTGAACATCTTTGGACTGTGCGAGGGAACCGGAGCCTGCGGGGGAAACGCAAGCAGAAACAGGGAGAATGTGCAAACACCACACAGACAGTTACCCAAGGCTGGAATAGAACCTTTGTCGCCTTCGTTCTGAGGCAGCAGAACTAACCACTGATTCACAATGGTGTCAGGTCTGTATTGAATTTACACATATCCCAAACGTGTTCCCTCCTGAGGGTGCGCTTCAAGAGAAGCGTTGTTGCCTGTTCTTTGACAACTGTTTTTCTCTCACTCTCTCACTCACTCAACACAAGCACACACACTCCTTTAATTAGAAGTTTTGAATATAGTAAGTTGACAATTCACACAAATGATTTACGAAAATATCCAATTTCTCAGAAGGGATTTTAATCTCTATTTCTCGGAGGGTCCTCTGGACCCTAATTCCTTAACTCTTGATTCTCAAGTTCATCTGTCTTTGTGGATCCTGAGGGTTGGCATATAAGTCTTGCTATTGATGCACCAAAGATACCCCAGATCTCTTGGTTTTTCTTTCTTCTGTCCTAACAAACAACTTCATTGTTGTTTCAGGACTGTCCACCCTTTTCTCATCTGTTTAATCAGTGCATACATATCTGTCCTGTACTGGTTAATGAGAGACCGTGGGGCACCCCTTTGACCTAATGAGAAATTAAATCGTATAACATTTTGCCAATTGTATAAAGCCTTTCGCTAAATTTCAGCATGTTTTTTTCATTATAGCCCTGGTCCAATTTTGCCAACAAAACATGTTTAAATTGATGAAAAGAGTCATTGTTTTCAGAACAGAAAATTGTATTTGGTCAACATTTGCATTGTAACAAACCAAATGCCTCGAAAAATCCATGAATTAAGTTTTAGCTATACGGGAAAATTTAGGGAAAGAACAAACAACAAATGGGGATGGATGGAAATGGCACTTGAAGTTATCATGAATTTTAGTGATAATAAAATTTAAATGAGATTTCTGAACTGATACTTTTTTGTTGGTGATGTTTGTGCTGTTGTCTTTCCTTGGTGAACTTTGTGATCAAGCCACTATACGAGACAGAGAGACTATACATCGAGAGATAAGTAATAGCTCAGTTGTCTTTTTGATAAGATCATATGGGATTCAAGATTACATGGCAGCCTTAGGATGTCAATGTAAGTGTGCAGAAGCGATTTTTACCTCGGAAGGAACGAACATTGGTGAATGTTGAGAAAAAAAATTGTTGCGCTGTAGAACAGGCCTTAGACATGTCCACCTCCTTGACAAACGGATTGGCGTGGCTTGGGAGGACACAAGGCAATAGTTTAAAAGATAATGCATTGACACATAATCCACAGAGTGTGTGATTTTAAAAGAGTAATACTGGGCTGTGGTGATATCGAGAAAACAAGAACGATCATCCCGATGGAAACAGAACCATCTGGCCCTTGAAAAATTGCGAACGGCACAGGATGGCAACTGCTTTGTTATTGGCCCCGAATGTTGCACCTGCATGCAGAACACATCGTACACTATAATTAATCTAGACGGCCTCATATGTTTGGAGGCAGATAAGGTTTGTCAGGTATTGAAGCAATTTCATGATTACAATTCTCTGGGTGGCTGGAATGGCCACTAAGCGTTTATTTGGTCTTTTACGTTCTGTATTCATTGTTTGCTCATGTTTATATTGTCTTTGTTTCCTGTGTCTTTATGGCACTTTTCCATTCATGTTGTAGAATCTTAACTAGCCGTGAGTCTCCATACTGATGTTACTTTCCAGCATTCTCCACAGGGGAACAGGGACTCACTTGAGCTTTGGTTTCAACTGGTCTCGAGTCCACGGCGCTCCTGAGGTGCCTTTGACCACAAGGGGGTATTGAAGTTGGCTATCATTGGAGCAATATTAATGTCACGTGTGTCTGCTGAGATATTTGGCCAAAACTAGTTTGCTGACAGAACCTGCTGCGCTTTCCTCTGTAACTGTCAGTACCGAGAGAGATATTACCTGTTATTGTGCAAACCTATTTTGTACAGGTTGTTGCAGAAACTTTTTAAGTTATTGCAAAATTCTGTTCCTGTTCTTCAGAACTGAGGTGTGATAAAATCGAAATATCTTGCTGCAGCCTCTGGCCTATGGAAACAGTTGCGATTTACCAGGAACCACAGCAGCCTTGGAACCTTCAAGATGAAAATAATTTACGTCATCGAAACAATGTGCTTTTCTTGAATCAAAGTCATAAAAAGGCCAATGATTGTTGTATTCGAGGATATTACATGGTTGGAATCCCACTCTTAGGGCGACCTCTCATCTCCCAGAAGGTTTTCTGTAATAAACTGTAATTTACTTTGCTCTAAATTTGAATCTTGAGGTCTTTTATTAATCTACAAGAATTTGTTAGTTTAAAATGAGGATGTTTATTCTTGATTCAACTTGGCAGTTACTTGCAGTGAAGTGTGAGGGATTCTCACCGAAAAATAGTACAAATCTGGGAATTCCGTTACCACTAATACCATTGATGTCTGAACATCCTAGTTCTGGAATTCGCGCAAAATAATTTTCGAATAATGTAACAGATAAAAAAAACTGCCAGGAGTCTGGCACAAAAAAGGGAATGATACTGCTCAACAATTTCAGCGAGACTAGCAGCATCTCTGCATACACTTCTGATTTATCAGGCTTAAAACGTCAACTCTCTTTATGCATATTTGCTGCCAGAAGGCCTTAGGTTTCTGTTTGCATGTTTTTATGAAGATAGCTTACTCTCTGCTGTACTCTATGTTCCTCTCTTATAGAATGGCCATATTATTCATCTTGAATTAATTTCATCAACTGGAAATTGTTTCCACTCTCTGAAAATCCAACAGCATATCTTTATTTTTGTCCTGAATCTAAAACAAGCCTCTTTAAGTGCAATGCTTGTCATAAATCATGAACGGATGAACCAACTTCCAGCACACAAGGCTCACATATCCTGGAGTAGAGCACCATTCCAGAAGCTCTGAAACCCGTGAGAAATTTCAGAAAGCTCATTTGCAATTTTCAAATACACCAATCACAGCTGAAATATGTAAAACAGAAAGGGGAGGAGAGAGAGAGATTATTCATAAATACTAGCATCAGGTTGGCATAAATGAATGAATGAATAACGAATTCCCACCCTCCTTGGTAAATTATCAATTCTGAGTATTTTGCCATGTCATATGGAAATGCATACTTGAAACCAGTTATTCAGGATATGCAATTGGTTTAGATCTGCTAACTAACACATAGAATTGCATGGGAAGAGTTGCCTTCCAGTGCAATATTGGAGGACTGACATCACTGTGGTCCTGTTATCTTCTGCCACGAACAAGGCTGTTCTATCAACGCTGATGGATTGGTTGTGCACACTGACTACATTGCATTAGAATAATAACAATTTCCAAAACCATCTCCTGAATGGATTCAGGAGAGACAAGTGGCAACGTCCCCAGTGAGGTCAATCATTTCAATTTTGCTTCTGATCACACATGTTGAAAACGCATGTCTGACTACTAGACACAAATGCACTGAACAACTCTTCCAACAACTCTTTCAAGAACACTGCCAAAAATACTCAACCCCACTGCAATGAAGGTGTAGAAGTGTACTGTTACTTCAAGGAAGTTTAAAGCTCACACAACTACCACACACCAAGTGTTCTGAACAGGGTAACAATGCAACATTTGGTCGAACAGCTAGTTATCTGGGTTGCCTGGAGACAACAAAACCGATTACAATTCTGCCAATTAGTTTAAATAATACCCCAGAATTACCAAACTCAAATCAAGTTTGAATTAAGCGGATTCATAATCCACAAAGCGAATGCACAATCGAGTGCTTTGGAAGGATATGACCGGAAAACGCTGAACAAATCAGAGAGAACTGCCAAGCGACCAATTAACGTAAACTACCCTCGAAACAGATGTATGACAGGGACATTTATCCATCAACGACCTGTGGATATAAATCTTAATAAGAAGAAAATGACCAGAGGGAGATACAAAGAGAAAATTTACCAGCTAATTTGAAATTTGAATTTTTGGGAAATCTTAATCAACCGTTTTATCAGATGACTATTATAACAGGAAAATAAACGATGAGTTCGAGGATGGAGTTGTAAATAATTGTTATTCAAACATCCTCTGCTATATTTCAAAGAAATAAATTTGATACGTTTGGACCTTTTGTGCTTCCCATCAACCGCTCGATTCTCTCACTGTTTTAGCACACAGTCACCAATCCCGTGTGTCCACAGAAACTCGCCAAAAATCAACATACGCCCCAGCTGAGAAACAAGCTTCATTCCACAATCCTTCCACTGACATTGTCACAGGGTTGTGCTTCGCCCTGTTGTTAAAATTTTAAGGGTTCAGAAAAGATTTGCAAGAATTTTGCCGGGGTTTAGAGGGTTTGAAGTTTGAATCGATTATGGGCTATTTTCCCTTGAGCATCAGAAGCTTAAGTGGAAGATTATAGGCGTTAGCAAAATCACACGGGCATGAATTAAGAGATCAGCCAAGGAATTTTTCCAAGGTTAGGAGAAACAGAAACAAGAGGTGAGAGGGAAAAATGTAAAACGTTTTCTGAAATGCATCAGATTCACACAGAGGGTGGCGTGTATGTGGAAGATACAGCCAAAGGGGGGTTCACGGGTGGGTCCAATGACAACATTTAAAACGCGTCCAGGTGAACAGGAAGGGTTTAGAAGGATATGAACAAGTTGCTGGCAAAGGACACGAGATCAGTTTCGGATATGTGGTCAGCGTGAATGAGTTGGACTGAACAGTCGGTTTCCATGCTGTATGACACCATCATTATGAGGCAACAACTTGATAACTGCCCTCCCTGGGGTTCCGGTACTAAACAATATTTCTGGTGCATATCAAAATGAGCGTAAACACAGTGGTTCAGTGAACACAGATGAAGAGACGCTTATTGGGAAATGCACAGGAATAATTGAGTGTAAGATTGAGATTTGATGCTGGGTAATGCCTAGTGCTTGAAATTTCTCAGTAGGTTAAAAATTAGAATGAAAGGGAAGATCACCATATTCTTTACCTGTTCTCTGAACCTAGCCTGGGTCACAGCGTAGATCGCAGTATTTGTGCAGCAACTCAGCATCTGGAGAATGAAGCCAATTTCTTGGAAGTGAGGAAGCAGTGGAGGAGTATCAGTCAGGTTACGTATGCGCTGAACTAAAGCGTTCACAGTAAACACTGCCCACAGCAGAATGAAATTGACAGAAATAGAAAACAGTAAAATGATGGATTTTCTCCGGCTCTCCATTTCAGTGTCTCTGGGATTTTCCTCATTACTGTGAGCCCGGAGTCACCTATGGGCTCTGCTGCTCACTAAAATATGCCTGACGGTGAAAATGTTGAGGAGCAGAATCAGAGCAAAAGGGACACATGGTGTGAGAATGTAATGAACAACTTCAATTGTGACCCATAACAGCAATTTAAGATCAGAGATGGTTATACCGCAAAACATAGGATAATTCGCTAAACGATACCTATTGTTATACATAAAATACCAGGATGAGTTATTTAAACAACTCAGCAGAGTCACTGTTCCAAGAACCAAAGCCACCGTTTTCTCTCTGCAATATCTCGTTTTCAGCTTCTGGCAGGCAATGGCCACAAACCGATCGAAGGTGAACGCCACGGTGAACCAGACAGAACAGCCAGTGACTGCAAAAAGTAGGACAGCGTGAATGTTACACCGATGTATATAATCCAGGAAAATAAAGTCTTCTGGATAAAGAGCAGGGATATGTCTCCAGATTAGATCGAGGATCACCACCAGTAGGTCTGCCGCTGCCATGGCCACGAGGTAGAGAGTTACAGATCTGGAGAGTCCGCATTTTCCACGGGACAGGATTACAATGGTCACTAAATTAACTGAAAAAAAATCGCATGTTTATAATGCACCAGCATGCATGATACTGCTAAATCCAAAATTCATCCCTGGTAAACTGTAACAGCATTGTACATCATCTGCAAGATACACTGTGACCTACCCCAACAACAACTTTCAAACTGCCTCCGCCATGAACTTGAAGGAAAGGTGCAGTGGATGAAGGAAGCGAAACCCCTGCATGTTCCCCACTGAGCCATGCAGCCACCACTCAGATCGAAAATAAAGTTTTCACTTCTTCGGTGCTAAAGGATCAAAATCCAGGAACCCCTTTCCAACAGACACAGTCGGGGGCTCTACACCAGAGGGATTGCACCATTCAAAGAAGGAAGCTCATCCCCACTTTGTCTGCGACAGTTGGTGTTCGGTAACAAATTCTGCATAATGAGAGGGGATCAGTGAACATGTGTACGTGTCTGACATAACGTGGTCAAGTGAGCGAGTGGATCAGTACGTGTGAAGAATGTGTGTGAAAGCGTGTGTAGATAAGTGAGTGTGTATTTCTAAGATCATGAGTATCTGTGTGAGGCTTGATGTGCAAGTGTAAATAAGCTGAAGCAAGAGTTTGAGAGCGAGTGTATGAGTGCAGATGTGTGAGTAACAACGTGTACAAAAGTGAAGTTATGTCACTGTGTGAGTGAGTGCGTGTGTGTGAGACACAGAGAGAGGAGTCTGAGTGTGTGCGTGTGTAACTGTGAGCGAGAGTCTTTGTCATGAAATTGTGCATGGGACAGAGTGTCTGTAAGAGTGTGTGTGTGTGTGTGTGTGTGTGTGTCCAATGAATTGAAACGAGTGTGTGAGAGTGGGAATGGGTGGGTGCGAGATAGAGCATGTGTGACAATGTATGTGTCAGAAAGTCTGTACATGGCAGGCAGAGGATATGTCTGTGACCGAGAGTATGTCTTTGAGAGAGAGTAGTGTGTGCATAAGATTATGAGAGAGAGATCAAGGGAGTGTATATGAGGGTGTGAGCGAGTCGGTGCATATGAGAGAGAATTTACGGGAATAAGAGATTCCCTATGTGATAGAGAGAGAGTCTTTAAGGAAGAGTGAGTGAGTGAGTGGATGTCTAAATATGTATATGTATCGCTGAGTGTGTAACATTTCTGAAACACAATGTCAAATGTTGCTAAGTTTTCTATATTAATTATATTTGGTCTCTCATAATAACAAAAAATGCTAAATGGATGCAGCAGATTTCAGCTGATTCATCTTCACAGTAATACGAACATGGGCCAGCTACCTTGAAATAACCTTAACTATCTCTGCTAACTACAGTGTAGACTGGTCGAACATGGGGTTACATTACACCACGTAAACGAAAGGAGTGAAGGTGAAACAGCAGTTCATGCACAAGTCACAATTGAGCAATCTGGAAAGCAGAAATTAAAAATTTAACAATGTAGAAACAGGCCATTTTGACCTAACAAGTCCACATTGACCATCCGCTGAGTAATCCACCCAATCCCATTCTCCTCACCGATTGCTCTACCTTTCCCTTACCCTTACCTAACCTTAACACCTTCGAAATTATGGGAATTAAACATGGCCAATTCATGCAAACTGCACATTCTTGCACTCCCGCAGGGGATTCACACAGACAGAGGGAGAGTTTACAAACTACCCACAGGCAATTGCAAAATGCCGGGCTTGAACCCAGCAAGTCAAGTGCTCTGAAGCAGCAATGCTAACCACTGAGACACCACGCCATCACGACCCCAGAAGCCAAATCAGGAGAATAAGAAAAGAATGGAACACAATTTGTTGAATTGATATCAGAGATTATCACTTCCTCGGGACACTGATAACAGCAAGTAGCGGGAAGTATATCCTCTCGATCTTCTGAAATATCCGTTGTATCTTGGATCTTTCATAATCTATTAAAATCATAATATTCAAAATCATGTTGCCTCATCCATCAAAGGGTAGAAGGTAATTATGTGTAATGCAGCCAGTACATGTTCATACCAGTAAAGGGGAATCTTTAAATAGAGCAGAAAGGGCAGATCCTTAGAGACATCTTTCTGATTTTTTTTTGTTGAGCTGGCAGCGAGTCAGGATGAACACCTGAGCTGTGTTGATAAATTTATGCATCACATTTCCAGTCACCGCGCAAGTGATTCCAATTAAATTCTCAATACAGGAGTGTTTTTGTTTTATTTTTGAAACTGAAATCCTCTGCTGAAAGAGAATTCTGAAACTTGTAGAGTATACGAATCACTATTTTAACAAACACTAAAGTGTGACGCTAGTTGTAGGATGCTTTATAAAAGTATACATAATTCATATTTTAGCTCATGTGTTGGAATCGGAGGAAACGAATTATTTTTAAATACCAAATATGATTGAAGGTACATTTGACAAATAAGTTACCTCACACTCATTGTAAGCGTTGTTTGAACTGCTGCTGGCTCAACAATGCCGGGGAGCTGACGCAATGGTTGTTTGAGGGTTAGAACATAGAACATAGAACAGTACAGCACAGAACAGGCCCTTCTGCCCACGATGTTGTGCCAAACTTCTATCCTAGATTAAGCACCCATCCATGTACCTATCCAAATGCCACTTAAAGGTCGCCAATGATTCTGACTCTACCACTCCCACGTGCAGCGCATTCCATGCCCCCACCACTCTCTGGGTAAAGAACCCACCCCTGACATCTCCCCTATACCTTCCACCCTTCACCTTAAATATAAGTCCCCTTGAAACACTCTGTTGTACCCGGGGAAAAAGTTTCTGACTGTCTATTCTATCTATTCCCCTGATCATCTTATAAACCTCGATCAGGTCACCCCTCATCCTTCGCAGTTCCAACGAGAAAAGGCCGAGAACTCTCAACCTATCCTCGTACGACCTATTCTCCATTCCAGGCAACATCCTGGTAAATCTTCTCTGCACCCTCTCCAAACCTTCCACATCTTTCCTAAAGTGAGGCGACCAGAACTGCACACAGTACTCCAAATGTGGCCTAACCAAAGTCCTGTACAGCTGCAACATCACCTCTCGACTCTTGAATTCAATCCCTCTGCTAATGAACGATAATACACCATAGGCCTTCTTACAAACTCTGTCCACCTGAGTGGCAACTTTTAAAGATCTATGTACATTGGCCCCAAGATCCCTCTGCTGCTCCACCTGACGAAGAACCCTACCATTAACCCTGTATTCCGCAAATTCTGAAATAATTCGAGCTGTGTCCAGCGGAATGTTAAACATTGCAATTAATGCCAGAGGGATATGCAGCACAGAAGAAATGCCCATTAGCGTCCGGCCTCTGTCATGATCGAAGCCAGCCAACAATTTAGACGAATCCAATTTTCCAGTACTGAGCCATTGTGCGGCATGTCTTGTCGCATTTCAGGTCGCATTTCACAACAGTGCCTTCCAGTTTCCTCCCACCCTCTGGATGGTTTAATTTTGTCTCGGTATCTCCTCGAAATCTCCGAACCCTGACCTTTCATCAAGACCCCATGTTCACTGATTACTTCATCGCAGAGATAACTCTCCCTGTCTACGCTCCTTGTATCTTTCTCAGATGGTTAGAGCTGGTGCTAATAACGCCAAGGTCGTGGGTTCAATTCCCAAACTAACCAAGCGTGTTGCTGAAGTTTGTACGTGAGCAATGCTCGCAGTGTCAAAGTTGGTGCTTGTTTCGAGTCGGCACGGTGGCTCAGTGGTTAGGACTGCTTCCTCAACGCCCCAGTTTCCTCAGAATCATTTCCAGCCTCGGGCGACTGTCTGTGTGGAGTTTGCACATTTTCGTTATGTCTTGTGTGGGTTTCCTCCGGGTGTTCCAGTTACCTCCAAGAGTCCAATGATGCGCAGGTCTGGTCAAGTGGCCATGCTAAACAGCCCATAGTGTTAGGTGCATTATTCAGAGGACAAGGGGGTCTGGGTGGGTTATTCGTCAGTGGGTCATTGTGGACTGGTTGTGCTGAAGGGCCTTTTTCCACGCTGTAGGCAATCCAATCATCCCAATCATGCCCCCACCAACCCTAATATCCTCTGCTATGCCATAAACAACGACAGTCTATTCCGTATTACTTAATAAAGAAATGTCTTCAATGCAGGCAACATTCTGGTAACTCTCTTCAGCAACATACTCATAAATACAGAATGCATCACAGCTGCAGAAAAGGAGGTTGCTGAAGAAGTCAGTATCGGTGGAATTCAGTCACAGATTTTTTTTCAAGTGTGTTAAGGAGGGATTGTTGACTCAATATGTACATCGGCCAACTATGGTGGAGGCCATTTTGGATTTGGGGAAAGCACCGAGTAGAGCCAGTTGACAGATCGCTCAGTCGGAGACCATTTTAGTTAAATTGACCACAAATGCAACAGCTTTACCTTAGCCATGGAGAGGGATATGAGTAGGTAGTGCAGCCAGGTATTTAATTGTGGGAGGGGAGATTATACTGTTATTAGACAAGCCTTGAATAATAAATTAGGAAACAGGTGTTCTACCTGAAATGTGCAACAGAAGTGTTTGTGGAACACTTGTTGTGAGTGTTGGATATTTTTGTCCAATGGAGGCACTTAAGTTGAAGTGTTCAGTTGAAGAGGCCTTGGATAAAAAGAACAGAGGAGCCTTTCATCAAGAGGAAGAAGGAAACCTACTTATTTTTGAGGAAGCAAGGATCTCACGCAGCTTTAGAGAAACACATGGTAGCTGGAAATAACTCACAAATAGATTGAGGAGAGCTCGGCGGGGGCACTGAAGAGCCTTGGCGGGAAACCAAAAGCGTTTGAGACATAAGGAATAAGGAAATGATGAGAGATAGAGTAGGCCAATGAGCGATAGCGGAGGGAACGTTTGCCTGGAGTATGAACAGGTGGCGGAGTCCCTAAATGAAGTGTTTTGATTTCATTACAGTGTGGAAACAGGCCCTTCGGCCCAATAAGCCCACACCGACCCGCAACCCTACATTTACCCCTTGCCTAACACTACGGGCAATTTAGCATGGCCAATTCACCTGACCGGCACATCTTTGGACTGTGGGAGGAAACCGGAGCACACCCATGCAGACACGGGGTAAGCATGCAAACCCCACACTGTTGGTCGCCTGAGGCGGGAATTGAACCTTAATCTCAGGCGCTGTGAGGCAGCAGTGCTAACCACTGTGCCATCCTGCCACCCATCAAATGTGATTTTGAGACAGAGACTTTGTTGTTATGAAATTGAAGGTGTGTAATAGGCTTCTCAGAGAGAGTGAAAGCTGGCAAGCACCTGTCATGTGACTGACAATTGAAACACGTAACATTAAATTGTAAAGTTTGGTTGTAACCTAGAAACCTCAATTGTTTTCACATCATTTCGAATTTAGACAATCAGTGTAAATTATGCCCCAACAAACACAAAACCAAATTGCATTCGAATTTTACTATTTTGAACAGATTGAATCAACCGACTGTCCAATATTTGGAGTATAAGAAGCAGGCGTTTTGAACAGTTAGCCAGAAAGATCAGTAAACCCACTTGAAAGTCTGCTTTCACCGCATATAAAACACCCATGCATCAGACGACCGAAACCCACCCAGGAAGTTATACAAACAGAGGAAGATCGACAATGGGAATGTCAGCCCTAGTCTGGTTTTGAAAATTGGGCTTCTATAAATTTAATAGGGGTTTTATTGTATCAGTATACAGTTATAGCTTGGAAGGTCAATACGAACTCTTTTAGAAGAAGGAGACATAGAGTTGTAAATACTTCTTGTTTAATGTTCACTTTTCTAGTGACAGAATAACATCTTTTTTTTGGTTAAGTAGTGGAAATCTGGACAGCTCTTTGTCATTCATACTTCAGCAGAATATGAGGCGAAGTGAGGATTTTTCTGTGCATTTGCTCTAACTCGCAGAAGGGATAATTAGCAGAATGGTTTACTGCCGTATCAGATGAGTTTGAGGGCTTGAGTACTTGAACTGGACAGATTTACACAGATCCTCTTAGAGACTTGGACAGATTTGAACAAATTTGTGGCAGGAAAGATCCCAGCAGATTTTAACAGATTTAAATTAGTTTTCGAGATCTTAAATAAAACGTAGGTGAGACAATTTCCTCAATTTCAGTTACTTGTGATGGGTTAAATTAAAAGTGAGAGAAATGGCTCTTAAAATTGCGACAGAAATTCTGAGATTTCAAAATGGTTCCCTAATTTGCCAACAAAGTTTCGAAACAAAAGAAAAGAGCAGACTGTTAGAATTAGTGAAGAGGGTAGAATTCTACTTAATCAAGGACAGAAGTAAAACTGAAATTACAAGTGGGCTACTCAAACACTAAGGTGTGTCAGAGAAACGCACAGGTGCAGTAAAGTTAGAAAAAGAAACTTTAATTACAATTGAGGAAAATGGAGTTAATAGATGATTAAAGAAAGAGAGGGGAAACGAAAAGAGAAGATTCTGAGCTGAGCAACGAGAGAGAGAAGCAAGGGAAAGGAGAGTGAAATGGGACTTCACAAATTAAGATTTATGGAGGAAAGTCAAGTAACAGGATGGAGATGAAGAGACAAGTTAGTGACAGATACGAATATGTTAAACTTCTGCCACGTCTTGATGAGAAAGATGTCGAAGCCTTCTTTATTTTATTTGAACTATTGGCGAGGCAAATAGAGAGGTCAGTGGAATTGTGGGTAATGCTAGTTTCATCTAAAGTCGTAGGCAGTGTCAGTGAGGTTTATGCAGTGCTGTCAGTTGAGCGGTGAAGAGATAACGCAGAGTGCTTATGCATTGGTACCAAAAGCGTATAGACAGCTGTTCAGAAACATAATGAAGAACCCAGGTTTATCTAAATATCTGTGTACTTGTCTGTCTATCAATCTAACTATCCATCTGTCTGCCGGCCTATCCATCTGTCTGCCTGTACATGAGTATGGATATCTCGATCTCCGAACATGTGTGTTCTATATATCTGTCTGTCGAACTATTTGCCTAGCTTTCCAGCTATATAACTATTTATCTAATTGACCGCATGTGCATCGATTTGTTGTTCTTTATCTATATCAGCCTACATAATATCCAAAGATATTTGGAAGCAGCAGGGCTGGAAGATAATTGGAGTTATAAAGCAAAGATGATTGTATTAGGCCAGACGTTGAAGACACAGTGATGTTAGAATGAATCTGCAAATAACGTCAGCCGTTGCAATGATAGTGATAGGTGCAGACATCGAAATCGTATTTGATAAATCTATTGGCATTCTTGGAAGACATAACTGCTGTAATTGGTGAGAGGCAACAATGAATGCGGTATACGTGGAATTACAGGAGGAATTTCAATGAGGTCCCAAACAAGGATAGAGACTGTCAACGTAAACTGTGTGGAATTGGATGAATCGTCCAGAGATGGCAAGTGATAACAGGTGGGAATAAAATTGTAGTTCAAAGCGTTTTTCTTCCTGAATGGCTGAGAGCGACGAGTGGAGTGCTTCAGAGACACCTGTTTAGACGCCAGCCACTCACAACATATATTTAGACGAGGGAAGCAAATCTAAGATCGCCAAGTCGACCGGTGACTCGATGGTATGTGGGACAGTGAGTGGTGGGAATCACGCAGTGACTGTATCAGTTTGGCAAGATTCACTGGAAGTTAAAAAGCATTGGGGAGATAGAACATCGCATGGACACTGATAACATTGGAAAAGATGGGGCAATACATGAAGGATATTCACAAGGACTCGGAAAATTTCCAAAATCGAAGAGGCACAGACGAATGAAACGTTGTTGACCTGAGTTGAAAGGATATTTCTTCTTTAGGGGCAGAGGGGTGGGGGAGGTGTGAATCTATATTATCATCTGATGAAAATTGAGCCGGAGGCCAATAAATTGTATGCTCCACAGAAGAATCTAGTTCTACAGGGATGGCAATGGTGATAGAGAGAGCAGAAACTAGGTTGAATATCAGTCACGATTCCATTAATTGATTGGAAAGGTGGAAGGGTTTGATGCTTTGATCTGGCTCCAGTTTTTTCGAAGGGATATATTTCTCATCTCCTTTTTGTAGCACTGGCTCTGACTGCTTCTAGTCTACTTCAACAATGTCGGCCAAATCAGAGCAGGAGTTATTGACACTCAGCCGATGTCTGCCATAATCATAAGATATCACAACAGGTTTCAGCTGTTCACCCCAATGAACCTGTTCCACCATTCCACTGTTACCAGTATATTTCTCGAATACGTTCTCTTGCCTTCTCCCCGGAACCCTTGATTCGCTTAACAATTAAGAAAAGATCTATCTATATGTGACTTACAGTCAACAGCTTGGCCGACATAAAAATCAGCGCGCAATGAGTTCCACAGGCGGAACACCCGCTGGCTGAATATACTCTTCCTCATCTCACTTGTGAGGTGTTGTCACTTCATCTGAGGCATTGTCCTAGAATCCTAATCTCTCCGAAGAATGGAGACATCTTCTCCAAGTCCGCTATATCCAGGCCTCTCAGCATGTTGAAAGTTCCAATCAGATGCTTTCTCACCCCTTTAAAACCATACTGAGTACAGTGTCAGAGGCCTCTCACACTCCGCTTATGGTAAGCTTCTCGTTTATCAGAGCGTTTACTGGATCTGCCTCCAAGGCAGTACATCTTACATGAGATACAGGCGCCCTAGAACTGCTCACCATATTACAAATATGCCGTCTGACCTGATGTTTACACAAGCTTAACAGTACATCCTTAGCAACTGTGTATACAGTTTGATGTTCGGAAGCAGATGGCAACAATGGAAGGATCCTTGTCAGACTGGAGGCCTGTGATTAGTGCTGCACCTTGGGCCTTGGGCTCAGTGTTATACATATTGCTGTTTGTGTTCACTTTCAAAGACTTGGATGAGAAAGTTCAAGGCATAATTATTAACTTTGCCAATCCTCCAAAAAAAGGCAGCATTTTGGAATGTGATGATGGTTATCAGAAACTGCTGCAGGACCTTTATCAGCTGGGACAGTGTGCCGAAAACTCTGCACTAACATGTTGTGCTCTCCATTTTCTTCTGAGGATTCCATATTTAAGATAATAGCCCTCACGAATATTCACTGCCTTCTTTTCCGAGTGCACATCAACATATATATCTGTTATTGTATCATCTTTCGATTGTAAGCTCTTGAGGCTTTCAGGGCTGAGCACTTCCGCCTGACTCTCTTCTTGTTCAGGTTTTTCCAACACTATTATGTCAAACAACATGCCCGCTAACTGAACCTCAGCTCCTTTTTTCTTTCTGTTTAGTTTTTGCTTTGGTCTATGAGTTATGATTGTGGGATCTGGTATTGGAAAATTCAAGTGTATTTTTTTTTTAAAGTCCTCAGTTACCTGGTCTTCCTTGGGCTTTTCCCCAAAACGGGGTGCCACTCCCACTTTGGATCCTGCCAAATCATTTCCAAGAACAAATTGACTTTCTGGAACTGACAATCTGTCGATCAGTATCACGGTTACTTCCCCAGTCTTGAGTGGTCATGCCAATCTGACCAATTCAGAAGTTCTGTCCGTCTCTCCCAGAAATTAACACTCTCTTGTGTAACAGACCAGAAAGAGTGCAAATGCATTCATCTCTTACTATTGGAAACTGATTCGATTCTGTCTCTCAAAAAATTATAATTTCTTTCCCTTCTCGATCTGTATTTTATGAGTTAACTTTACCAACAGAGACGAATTCTTGAAAAAGGTTAGACATGAACTCCAAACTTTCGTGGTTGCGCACTCTCCTGCAACTTGTCGACTTGTCTTGGGTTTCCTTTACTACTTTAACTAATGCCATTAGCTTAGCTTCTTTTACCACATCTATTCCCACCGTGCTTTTCTTTCACGACAAGCGCTGTGAGTGTACGTGTAATACTTTAGCACAGTGGAAAACTGAGGCCTTTCGTCTTCCTTCAACACTGTTAGGTTCCTTTTTTAACCTGCGGTAAACAATTTCCAGTATTCCCTGCTCTTTGTTTCTTAGTGTAGGATTTCCACTTCTCCCAATTTCTATCCCTCACAGGATGAAAGTCTTCTGCACTAATCTGCCACATCGTCTCACTTCTTGAACTTTCTGTTCATCCACATGAATTCTTCTTGTCTCTGGATATGGGTTTTTAAACGCTTCCATGGGTATAATCTCACCTTGAGTCTCAAAGGTCTTATCTATTTTTTAAGAATTGCATCTATCTATCAAGATAATTATTTTAAGTCTTTCGACCTCAACATAAGCCTGTCCTGGGTTCTTCATTCTGTTTCTGAACAGCTGTCTGTATGCTTGGGGTACCAATGCATAAGCCCTCTTCATTGTCTCTTCACCGCTCAACTGACAGCACTGCATAAACCTCACTGACTTGCCTTTCCTGAATAAGTCGTAATTTGTGAAGTCCCATTTCACTCTCCTTTCCCTTGCATCTCTCTCTTTTTGCCGGTCGCTTTCTTCTCTCTTTCTCGTTGCTCAGCTCAGAATCTTCTCTTCTTTTCGTTTCCCCTCTCTTTCTTTAATCATCTGTTCACTCAATTTTCCTCAATTGTAATTTAACTTTCTTTTTCTAACTTTACTGCACCTGTGCGTTTCTCTGACCCACCTAAGTGTTTGAGTAACCCACTTGTAATTTCAGTTTTACTTCTGTCCTTGATGAAGCAGAATTCTACCCTCTTCACTAATTCTAACAGTATGCTCTTTTCATTTGTTTCGAAACTTTCTTGGCAAATTAGGGAACCATTTTGAAATCCCAGAACTTCTTTCGCAATTTTAAGAGCCATTTCTCTCACTTTTAATTTAACCAATCACAAGTAACTGAAATTTAGGAAATTGTCTCACCTACGTTTTATTTAAGATCTCGAAAACTAATTTAAATCTGTGTAAATCTGCTGGGAACTTTCCTGCCACAAATTTGTTCAAATCTGTCTAAGTCTCTGACAGGATCTGTGTAAACCTGTCCAGTTGAAGTACTCAAGCCCTCAAACTCATCTGACACGGCAGTAAGCCCTTCTGCTAATTAACCCTTCTGCGAGTTAGAGCAAATGCACAGAAAAATCCTCAATTCGCGTCATATTCTGCTGAAGTGTGAATGACAAAGAGCTGTCCAGATTTGCACTACTTAACAAAAAAAAAAGATTTTATTCTGTCACGAGAACAGTGAACTTTAAACAAGAAGTCTTTACAACTCTATGTCTTGTTCTGAAAGAGTACGTATGGACCTTCCAAGCTATAACTGTATACTGATACAATAAAACCCCTATTAAATTTATAGAAGCCCAATTTTCAAAACCAGACCAGGGCTGACATTCCCACTGTCGATCTTCCTCTGTTTGTGTAACTTCCTGGGTCGGCTTTGGTCGTCTGATGCATGGGTGTTTTATATGCGGTGAAAGCAGACTTTCAAGTGGGTTTACTGATCTTTCTGGTTAACTGTCCAAAACGCCTGCTTCTTATACTCCAAATATTGGACAGTCGATTGATTCAAAATAGTAAAATTCGAATGCAATTTGGTTTTGTGTTTCTTGGGGCATAATTTACACTGATTGTCTAAATTCGAAATGATGTGAAAACAATTGAGGTTTCCAGGTTACAACCAAAGTTTACAACTTAACGTTACGTGTTTCAATTGTCAGTCACATGTCAGGTGCTTGCCAGCTTTCACTCTCTCTTAGAAGCGCATTACACACTTTCAATTTCATAACAACAAAGTCTCTGTCTCAAAATCAAATCTGATGGAGGGCAAGGTGGCATAGTGGTTAGCACTGCTGTCTCACAGTGACTGAGACACCAGATTCAATTCCCACCTAAGGCGACCGACTGTGTGGAGTTTGCACACTTTCCCCGTGTCTGCGTGGGTGTGCTCCGGTTTCCTCCCAGAGTTCAAAGATGTGCAGGTCAGGTGAATTGGCCATGCTAAATTGCCCGTAGTGTTAGGCAAGGGGTAAATGTACGGGTGTGGGTGGTTTGTGCTTCGGCAGCTCGGTGTGGACTTGTCGGCCGAAGGGCCTGTTTCCACACTGAAATGTTATCAAATCACTCATTTAGGGACTCCGCTCCCTGTTCATAATCGAGGCAAACATTCCTTCCGCTATCGCTCATTGGCCTACTCTATCTCTCATCATTTCCTTATTCCTTATGTGTCAAACGCTTTTGGCTTCCCGCCAAGGCTTTTCAGTGCCCCCGTCTAGCACTCCTCAATCTATTTGTGAGTTATTTCCAGTTACCATGTGTTTCTCTAAAGCTGCGTGAGATCCTTGCTTCCTCAAACATAAGTAGGTTTCCTTCTTCCTCTTGATGAAAGGCTACTCTGTTCTTTTTATCCAAGGCCTCTTCAACTGAACACTTCAACTTAAGTGCCTCCGTTGGACAAAAATATCCAACACTCACAACAAGTGCTCCACAAACATTTCTGTTGCACATTTCCGTTAGAACACCTGTTTCCTAATTTATTCTTCAAGGCTTGTCTAATAACAGTATAATGTCCCCTCCCACAATTCAATACCTGGCTGCACTACCTACTCATATCCCTCTCCGTGGCTAAGGTAAAGCTGTTGCATTTGTGGTCAGTTGAATGAAAATGCTCTCCGACTGAGCGATCTGACAACTGGCTCGACTCGGTGCTTTCCCCAAATCCAAAATGGCCTCCACCATAGTTGGCCGATGTGCATATTGAGTCAACAATCCCTCCTTAACACACTTGAAAAAAATCTGTGACTGAATTCCACCGATACTGACTTCTTCAGCAACCTCCTTTTCTGCAGCTGTGATGCATTCTGTATTGAAGAGTATGTTGCTGAAGAGAGTTACCAGAATGTTCCCTCCATTGAAGACATTTCTTTATGAAGTAAGACGGAATAGACTGACGTTGTTTATGGCATAGCAGAGAATATTAGGGTTGGTGGGGGCATGATTGGGATGATTGGATTGCCGACAGCGTGGAAAAAGGCCCTTCGGCACAACCAGTCCACAATGACCCACTGACGAATAACCCACCCAGACCCCCTTGTCCTCTGAATAATGCACCTAACACTATGGGCAGTTTAGCATGGCCACTTGACCAGACCTGCGCATCATTGGACTCTTGGAGGTAACTGCAACACCCGGAGGAAACCCACACAAGACAGAACGAAAATGTGCAAACTCCACACAGACAGTCGCCCGAGGCTGGAAATGATTCTGAGGAAACTGGGGCGTTCAGGAAGCAGTCCTAACCACTGAGCCACCGTGCCGACTCGAAACGAGCACCAGCTTTGACACTGCGAGCATTGCTCACGTACAAACTTCAGCAACACGCTTGGATAGTTTGGGAATTGAACCCACGACCTTGGCGTTATTAGCACCAGCTCTGACCATCTGAGAAAGCAACAAGGAGCGTAGACTGGGAGATTTATCTCTGCGATGAAGTAATCAGTGAACATGGGGTCTTGATGAAAGGTCAGGGTTCGGAGGTTTCGAGGAGATACCGAGACAAAATTAAACCATCCAGAGAGTGGGAGGAAACTGGAAGGCACTGTTGTGAAATGCGACCTGAAATGCGACAAGACATGCCGCACAATGGCTCAGTACTGGAAAATTGGATTCGTCTAAATTGTTGGCTGGCTTCGATCATGACAGAGGCCGGACGCTAATGGGCCTTTCTTCTGTGCTGCATATCCCTCTGGCATTAATTGCAATGTTTAACATTCCGCTGGACACAGCTCGAATTATTTCAGAATTTGCGGAATACAGGGTTAATGGTAGGGTTCTTAGTCAGGTGGAGCAGCAGAGGGATCTTGGGGCCAATGTACATAGATCTTTGAAGGTTGCCACTCAGGTGGATAGAGTTTGTAAGAAGGCCTATGGTGTATTATCGTTCATTAGCAGAGGGATTGAATTCAAGAGTCGTGAGGTGATGTTGCAGCTGTACAGGACTTTGGTTAGGCCACATTTGGAGTACTGTGTGCAGTTCTGGTCGCCTCACTTTAGGAAAGATGTGGAAGGTTTGGAGAGGGTGCAGAGAAGATTTACCAAGATTTTGCCTGGAATGGAGAATAGGTCGTACGAGGATAGGTTGAGAGTTCTCGGCCTTTTCTCGTTGGAACGGCGAAGGATGAGGGTTGACTTGATGGAGGTTTATAAGATGATCAGGGGAATAGATAGAATAGACAGTCAGAAACTTTTTCCCCGGGGACAACAGAGTGTTACAAGGGGACATATATTTAAGGTGAATGGTGGAAGGTATAGGGGAGATGTCAGGAGTGGGTTCTTTACCCAGAGAGTGGTGGGGGCATGGAATGCTCTGCCCGTGGGAGTGGTAGAGTCAGAATCATTGGTGACCTTTAAGTGGCATTTGGATAGGTACACGGATGGGTGCTTAATCTAGGATAGAAGTTTGGCACAACATCGTGGGCAGAAGGGCCTGTTCTGTGCTGTATTGTTCTATGTTCTATGTTGTAACCCTCAAACAACCATTGCGTCAGCTCCCCGGCAATTGCTGAGCCAGCAGCAGCAGTTCAAGCAACGCTTACAATGAGTGTGAGGTAACTTATTTGTCAAATGTACCTTCAATAATATTTGGTATTTAAAAATAATTCGTTTCCTCCGATTCCAACACATGAGCTAAAATATGAATTACGTATACTTTTATAAAACATCCTACAACTAGCGTCACACTTTAGTGTTTGTTAAAATAGTGATTCGTATACTCTACAAGTTTCACTTTCAGCAGAGGATTTCAGTTTCAAACATAAAACAAAAATACTCCTGGGATTGAGAAGTTAATTGGAATCACTTGCACGGTGACTGGAAATGTGATACATAAATCTATCAACACAGCTCAGGTGTTTATCCTGACTCGGTGCCAGCTGAACAAAAAAAAACAGAATATGTCTCGAAGGATTTGCCCTTTCTGCTCTATTTAAAGATTCCCCTTTACCGGTATGAACATGTACTGGCTGCATTACACATAATTGCCTTCTATCCTTTGACAGATGAGGCAGTATGAATTTGAATATTATAGTTTCATTACATCATGAAAGAGCCAAGATACAACGGATATTTCAGAAGATCGAGAAGATATACTTCCCGCTACTTGCTGTTATCAGTGTCCCTAGTAAGTGATAATCTCTGATATCAATTCAACAAATTGTGTTCCATTCTTTTCTTATTCTCCTGATTTGGCTTCTGGGGTCGTGATAGCGTGGCGTCTCAGTGGTTAGCATTGCTGCTTCAGAGCATTTGACTTGTTGGGTTCGAGCCCAGCATTGGGCAATTGCCTGTGGGTAGTTTGCAAACTCTCCCTATGTCTGTGTGAATCGCCTGCGGGAGTCCAAGAATGCGCAGTTTGCATGAGTTGGCCATGTTTAATTCCCATAATTTCGAAGGTGTTAAGGTTAGGCAAGGGAAAGGGAAAGCTAGAGCAATAGGTTAGGAGAATGGGATTGGGTGGATTACTCTGCAGAGGGTCAATGTGGACTTGTTAGGACAAAATGGCCTGTTTCTACATTGTTAGGTTTCTAATTTCTGCTTTCCAGATTGCTCAATTGTGACTTGTGCATGAACTGCTGTTTCACCTTCACTCTTTTCGTTTAATGGTGTATTGTAACCCCATGTTCGACCAGTCTACACTGTAGTTAGCAGAGATTGTTAAGGTTATTTCAAGGTAGCTGGCCCATGTTCATGTTACTGTGAAGATGAATCCGCTGAAATCTGCTGCATCCATTTAGCATTTTTTGTTATTATGCGAGACCAAATATAATTAATTTAGAAAACTTAGCAACATTTGACATTGTGTTTCAGAAATGTTACATACTCAGCGATACGTATACATAATTAGACATCCACTCACTCACTCACTATTCCTTAAGGACTCTCTCTCTATCACATAGGGAATCTCTTATTCCCGTAAATTCTCTCTCATCTGCACCAACTCGCTAACACCCTCATTTACACTCCCTTGATCTCTCTCTCATAATCTTATACACACACTGCTCTCTCTCAAAGACATACTCTCGGTCACAGACATATCCTCTGCCTGCCATGTACAGACTTTCTGACACATACATTGTCGCACATGCTCTATCTCGCACCCAACCTTTCCCACTCTCACACACTCGTTTCAATTCATTGGACACACACACACACACACACACACACACACACACACACACACACACACAGTTACAGACACTCTGTCCCATGCACAATTTCATGACACACTCTCTCGCTCACAGTTACACACGCACACACTCACAGGCTCCTCTCTCTCTGTCTCACACACACGCACTCACTCACACAGTGACATAACTTCACTTTTGTACACATTGTTACTCACACATCTACACTCATACACTCGCTCTCAAACTCTTGCTTCAGCTTGTTTACACTTGCACATCAAGCCTCACACAGATACTCTTGATCTTAGAAATACACACTCACTCATCTACAGTTGGTCACAGTGTATCGTGCAGATGATGCACAACGCTGTTACAGTTTACCAGGGATGAATTTTGGATTTAGCAGTAGCATGCATGCTGGTGCATTATAAACATACGATTTCTTTGTCAGTTAATTTAGTGACCATTGTAATCCTGTCCCGTGGAAAATGCGGACTCTCCAGATCTGTAACTCTCTACCTCGTGGCCATGGCAGCGGCAGACCTACTGGTGGTGATCCTCGATCTAATCTGGAGACATATCCCTGCTCTTTATCCAGAAGACTTTATTTTCCTGGATTATATAGATGTGTGTAACATTCATGCTGTCCTCCTTTTTGCAGTCACTGACTGTTCTGTCTGGTTCACCGTGGCGTTCACCTTCGATCGGTTTGTGGCCATTGCCTGCCAGAAGCTGAAAATGAAATATTGCAGAGAGAAAACGGTGGCTTTGGTTCTTGGAACAGTGACTCTGCTGAGTTGTTTAAATAACTCATCCTGGTATTTTATGTATAACAATAGGTATCGTTTAGGGAATTATCCTATGTTTTGCGGTATAGCCATCTCTGATCTTAAATTGCTGTCATGGGTCACAATTGAAGTTGTTCATTACATTCTCACACCATGTGTCCCTTTTGCTCTGATTCTGCTCCTCAACATTTTCACCGTCAGGCATATTTTAGTGAGCAGCAGAGCCCGTAGGAGACTCCGGGCTCACAGTAATGAGGAAAATCCCAGAGACACTGAAATGGAGAGCCGTAGAAAATCCATAATTTTACTGTTTTCTATTTCTGTCAATTTCATTCTGCTGTGGGCAGTGTTTACTGTGAACGCTTTAGTTCAGCGCATACGTCACCTGACTGGTGCTCCTCCTCTGCTTCCTCACTTCCAAGAAATTGGCTTCATTCTCCAGATGCTGAGTTGCTGCACAAATACTGCGATCTACGCTGTGACCCAGGCTCGGTTCAGAGAACAGGTAAAGAATATGGTGATCTTCCCTTTCATTCTAATTTTTAACCTACTGAGAAATTTCAAGCACTAGGCATTACCCAGCATCAAATCTCAATCTTACACTCAATTATTCCTGTGCATTCCCCAATAAGCGTCTTTTCATCTGCGTTCACTGAACCACTGTGTTTACACTCATCTTGAGATGCACCAGAAATATTGTTTAGTCCCAGAACCCCAGGGGAGTGCAGTTATCAAGTTGTTGCCTCATAATGATGGTGTCATACAGCATGAAAACCGACTGTTCAGTCCAACTCATTCAGGCTGACCACATATCCGAAACTTATCTCGTGTCCTTTGCCAGCAACTTGTTCATATCCTTCTAAACCCTTCCTGTTCACCTGGACACGTTTTAAATGTTGTCATTGTACCCACTCGTGAAACCCCCTTTGGCTGTATCTTCCACATACACGCCACCCTCTGCGTGAATCTGATGCATTTCAGAAAACGTTTTACATGTTTCGCTTTCACCTCTTGTTTCTGTTTCTGCTACCCTTGGAAAAATACCTTGGCTGAGCTCTTAATTCATGCCCGTATGATTTTGGTAATGTCTATAATCATCCACTTCAGCTTCTGACGCACAAGGGAAAATAGCCCACAATCGATTCAAACTTCAAACCCTCTAAACCCCGGCAAAATTCTTGTAAATGTTTTCTGAACCCTTAAAATTTTAACAACAGGTCGAAGCACAACCCAGTGACAATGTCAGTGGAAGGATTGTGGAATGAAGCTTGTTTCTCAGTTGGGGCGTAAGTTGATTTTGGGTGAGTTTCTGTGGACACACGGGATTGGTGACTGTGTGCTAAAACAGTGAGAGAATCGAGCGGTTGATGGGAAGCACAAAAGGTCCAAACGTTATCAAATTTATTTCTTTGAAATATAGCAGAGGATGTTTGAATAACAATTATTTACAACTCCATCCTCGAACTCATCATTTATTTTCCTGTTATAATAGTCATCTGATAAAACGGTTGATTAAGATTTCCCAAAAATTCAAATTTCAAATTAGCTGGTAAATCTTCTCTTTGTATCTCCCTCTGGTCATTTTCTTCTTATTAAGATTTATATCCACAGGTCGTTGATGGATAAATGTCCCTGTAAGACATCTATTCTTTGGGTAGTTTACGTAAATTGGTCGCTTGGCAGTTCTCTCTGATTTGTTCAGCGTTTCCCGGTCATATCCTTCCAAAGCACACATTGTGTATTCGCTTTGTGGATTATGAATCCGCTTAATTCAAACTTGATTTGAGTTTGGTAATTCTGGGGTATTATTTAAACTGATTGGCAGAATTTTAATCGGTTTTGTTGTCTCCAGGCAACCCAGATAATTAGCTGTTCGACCAAATGTTGCATTGTTACCCTGTTCAGAACACTTGGTGTGTGGTAGTTCTGTGAGCTTTAAACTTCCTTGAAGTAACAGTACACTTCTACACCTTCATTGCAGTGGGGTTGAGTATTTTTGGCAGTGTTCTTGAAAGAGTTGTTGGAAGAGTTGTTCAGTGCATTTGTGTATAGTAGTCAGACATGCGTTTTCAACATGTGTGATCAGAAGAAAAATTGAAATGATTGACCTCACTGGGGACGTTGCCACTTGTCTCTCCTGAATCCATCCAGTAGAAGGTTTTGGAAATTGTTATTATTCTAATGCAATGTAGTCAGTGTGCACAACCAATCCATCAGCATTGAGAGAACAGCCTTGTTCGTGGCAGAAATAACAGGACCACAGTGATGTCAGTCCTCCAATACTGCACTGTAATGCAACTCTTCCCATGCAATTCTATGTGTTAGTTAGCAGATCCAAACCAATTGCATCTCGTGAATAACTGGTTTCAAGTATGCATTTCCACATGACATGGCAAAATACTCAGAATTGATAATTTACCAAGGAGGGTGGGAATTCGTTATTCATTCATTCATTTATGCCAACCTGATACTAGTATTTATGAATAATCTCTCTCTCTCCTCCCCTTTTTGTTTTACATATTTCAGCTGTGATTGGTTTATTTGAAAATTGCACATGAGCGTTCTCAAATGTCTCACGGGTTTCAAAGCTACTGGAATGGTGCTCAACCCCAGGATATGTGAGCCTTGTGTGCTGGAAGTTGGTTCATCCGTTCATGCTTTATGACAAGCATTGCACTTAAAGAGGCTTGTTTTAGGTTCAGGACAAAAATAAAGATATGCTGTTGGATTTTCAGAGAGTGGAAACAATTTCCAGTTGATGAAATTAATTCAAGATGAATAATATGGCCATTCTATAAGAGGGGAACATAGAGTATAGCAGAGATTAAGCTATTTTCATAAAAACATGCAAACAGAAACCTAAGGCCTTCTGGCAGCGAATATGCATAAAGAGAGTTGACGTTTTAAGCCTGATAAATCAGAAGTGTATGCAGAGATGCTGCTAGTCTCGCTGAAATTGTTGAGCAGTATCATTCCCTTTTTTGGGTCAGACTCCTGGCAGTTTTTTTTAATCAATTACATTATTTGAAAATTAATTTGCGCGAATTCCAGAACAAGGATGTTCAGACATCTAAGGTATTAGTGGAAACGGAATTCCCAGATTTGTACTATTTTTCGGTGAGAATCCCTCACACTTCACTGCAAGTAACTGCCAAGTTGAATCAAGAATAAACATCCTGATTTTAAACAAACAAATTCTTGTAGATTGAAATAAAAAACTCAAGATTCAAATTTAGAGCAAAGTAAATTACAGTTTATTACAGAAAACCTTCTGGGAGATGAGAGGTCGCCTTAAGAGTGGGATTCCAACCATGTAATATCCTTGAATACAACAATCATTGGCCTTTTATGACTTTGATTCAAGAAAAACACATTGTTTCGATGACATAAATTATTTTCCTCTTGAAGGTTCCAAGGATGTTGTGGTTCCTGGTCCATCGCAACTGTTTCCATAGGCCAGAGGCTGCAGCAAGATGTTTCGATTTTATCACACCTCAGTTCTGAAGAACAGGAACAGTATTTTGCAATAACATAAAAAGTTTCTGCAACAACCTGTAGAATATAGGTTTGCACAATAACAGGTAATATCTCTCTTCAGTTATCAGAGTACTTGTCCATTGCCTTGTACAGCAGATGTTTCCTGCCTGTGGTTAGTTTTTCTAACATTCTCGGTCCTGACAGTTACAGAGGAAAGCGCAGCAGTTTCTGTCAGCAAACAAGTTTTGGCCAAATATCTCAGCATACACTCGTGACATTAATATTGCTCCAATGATAGCCAACTTCAATACCCCCTTGTGGTCAGAGGCACCTCACGAGCGCAGTGGACTCGAGACCAGTTGAAACCAAAGCTCAAGTGAGTCCCTGTTCCCCTGTGGAGAATGCTGGAAAGTAACATCAGTATGGAGACTCACGGCGAGTTAAGATTCGACAACATGAACGGAAAAGTGCCATAAAGACACAGGAAACAATGACAATATAAACATGAGCAAACAATGAATACAGAACGTAAAAGACCAAAGAAACGCTTAGTGGCCATTCCAGCCACCCAGAGAATTGTAATCATGAAATTGCTTCAATACCTGACAAACCTTATCTGCCTCCAAACATATGAGGCCGTCTAGATTAATTATAGTGTACGATGTGTTCTGCATGCAGGTGCAACATTCGGTGCCAATAACAAAGCAGTTGCCACCCTGTGCCGTTCGCAGTTTTTCAAGAGCCAGATGGTTCTGTTTCCATCGGGATTATCGTTCTTGTTTTCTCCATATCACCACAGCTCAGTATTACTCTTTTAAAATCACACACTCTGTGGATTATGTGTCAATGTATTATCTTTTAAACTATTGCCTTGTGTCCTCCCAAGCCACGCCAATCCATTTGTCAAGTAGGTGTACATGTCTAAGGCCTGTTCTACAGTGCAACAATCTTTTTTTTCCTCAGCATTCACCAATGTTCTTTCCATCCGAGGTAAAAATCGCTTCTGCACACTTACATTGACATCCTAAGGCTGCCATGTAGTCTTGAATCCCATACGATCTTATCAAAAAGAAAACTGAGCTATTACTTATCTCTCGATGTAAAGTCTCTCTGCCTCGTATAGTGGCTTGATCACAAAGTTCACCAAGGAAAGACAACAGCACAAACATCACCAACAAAAATGTATCAGTTCAGAAATCTCATTTAAGTGTTATTTTCACTAAAATTCATGATAACTTCAACTGCCATTTGCATCCACCCCGACCTGTTGTTTGCTCATTCCCTAAATTTTCCTGTATAGCTAAAACTTAATTCATGGATTTTTCCAGGTATTTGGTATGTTACTGTGCAAATGTTGACCAAATACAATTTTCTGTTCTGAAAACAATGACTCTTTTCATCAATTTAAACATGTTTTGTTGGCAAAATTGGACCAGGGCTATAATGAAAAAAACATGCTGAAATTGAGCGAAAGGCGTTATACAATTGGCAAAATGTTATACGATTTAATTTCTCAGTAGGTCAAAGGGGTGCCCCGCGGTCTCTCATTAACCAGTACAGGACATATATATCTGCACTGATTAAACAGATGAGAAAAGGGTGGACAGTCCTGAAACAACAATGAAGTTGTTTCTTAGGACAGAAGAAAGAAAAACCAAGAGAACTGGGGTACTTTTGGTGCATCAATAGCAAGACTTATATGCCAACCCTCAGGATCCACAAAGACAGATGAACTTGAGAATCAAGAGTTAAGGAATTAGGGTCCAGAGGACCCTCCGAGAAATACAGATTAAAATCCCTTCTGAGAAATTGGATATTTTCGTAAATCATTTGTGTGAACTAGTCAACTTACTATATTCAAAATTTCTAACTAAAGGACTGTGTGTGCTTGTGTTGAGTGAGTGTGATAGAGAGAGAAAAACAATTGTCAAAGAACAGGCAACAACGCTTCTCTTGAAGCGCACCCTCAGGAGGGAACACGTTTGGGATATGTGTAAATTCAATACAGACCTGACACCATTGTGAATCAGTGGTTAGTACTGCTGCCTCAGAACGAAGGCGACAAAGGTTCTATTCCAGCCTTGGGTAACTGTCTGTGTGGTGTTTGCACATTCTCCCTGTTTCTGCTTGCGTTTCCCCCGCAGGCTCCGGTTCCCTCGCACAGTCCAAAGATGTTCAGCCCATCTGAATTGAGCATTAAAAATTGCCCAAAGTCAGAGGAAAATGGGTCTAGGCTGGTTACTCTTTGGAGGGATTTTGTGGCCTTGTTGGGCCGACCGGCCTGTTTCCACGCTGTAGGGAATCTAACCTCGTAATCACAACCCTTCCGATATCTGTAGTCTCCCTCCAGCCTCACACCATGCCTCCTTCTGTCATAACCCTCCAGCCTCACAACCTTTCCTCTCGGTATCACCATCCAGCCTCACAACCATTCCTATATCTGCAATCCTCCTTCGGCCTCTCAACCCTCCCAGTCTATTTTGTGCCATTAATGACTAAGCACAGATTATCTAATCCTGCTGCTACAGAACAAATCTCCAGATCTCTGTAATGCCCCTTCAGCTTCACCAAACACCTGATGTCACTTTCCTCCATCGAGCCTCAAAAACCTTCCTTTCCTTGGATTCCTTCTCTAGCCCCACAACCATCTCTATCTCTGTATTCCCCCAAACTCAAATCGAAGCCTATGAACCCTCCCAGTCTGTGTAATGTACTCCAGACAAACCACCCTCCATATCTACGGAATCCTGCATCACCCTCTCCCCTCACAACTCTTCCTATCTCTGCAATCCTCCACCAGCTTCTCAATGCTCAGTGTCTGTGTAATCCCCGTCTCGGCCCTAAATGCCCCATCTCTCTAATCCCCATCAAGCCACTCAACGCTCCCAGTCTATGTAATGCCCGTCCGTCCACATCAATCTCCCTATTGATGTTCCCCTCCAGCGTAACAACTCTCTCTATCTCTTTAATTCCTCTGCAGCCTGATGATCTTCATGATTAGGTTTTTTAAAACAGCATTTTTTCAATGGACATGGGTGGTGCTGATACACATCAAGAATATCAATTCCGAACAGATGATCCTCCTGCTCAATCTCTTCCATTGCTCGTGTTGTGGTATCCTTCGGCTTAAACCAGCTGCAGTCATCTCTCCCTAATGAGAGAGCAGCGCTATGGTCTGGAAGGATACTGTTGAAGGTGGGGCATGGGACATCAATCAGGAACAGTGCTTTGTCCTAAAAGATGTTCATTTCCTTTGATATTGTTGAGGGCTGCATTGAAGCAGGCAAGTTGACCATGTCACATGACCAGCAAGATGTTTACCTTATCGATAGCAATCAGATATTAAGGTATCAGTCAGTTAGAGAAACTGAGATTGTTCTCCTTGTTGCAAAGGAAACTGAGGAGAGCTGTGATAGACCTGGTTGCAAAATGTATATATTGGGGTAATGAAACGTACACTCATCAGCTGAACACAAAAGATTACAGGTTTTGCCGGAGATCTATTGAGAGAATGGAGTGATGCAAAGGAGTAATTTCATGTCGAAAATGGGTATGACCTGGAACACAATACTCATATACAATGCAAATATGGAATTCGGGATGAATCCAGTAATTCGTTCAGAATTTGGCATTTCACTTATTGAGGTTCACACCTGTATGTCCACTAGTAATACCATGTAATACAGGTTTATAAAATCCAGCATTGCCAGTCCCCCGTATGAAATCGCAAAATCCCTTCCTCCTGAGCCAGAATGACCATGCATTCTCTGTGCCGCACATTGACCCCTGTTGAGATCAGCAGTCAATGTAGGGGAAAATAGATGAGTGTTTGTGTAGTTTCAACCTTGGAACTTCATGTGACTGAACAAAGCAAATCGTTGGTAGATGGAGCAGAATGTTTTAGAGTTGGAATCCATCCATGTGTACTTTGTTGTTCAGTGGCAGACAGAGAGTTCAAACCGTTATAGAAACAGCAGCGTGCTTCCTTTCGCATCCCATTTAACAGTTGGGAAATGCAATTCAGCCACTGCTAACGCAGAATGATACAACAGTGTGGAGCAGGTTTCAGGTGTCTTATAAAAACTCATCAGTCCTTTTCAAGTGTATGAACAAAGCCCACAAGCTCGAATCCCCTGATGAACAGGTCCGAAGGTGATTCGGAGGACCACGACTCCCATCACTGAATGCACACCATCCTGCAAACACTTCACAACTGCTTCACTCTATACTGTTTCAGAATTTTCCGACTCCTTCCAATGCAGCATCACCGGTGTATCCAATCCCCAGGTGGGCTGGAAACGTTCAAAAAAGCAACTCACTTGTATTGGTTCAAAAATAATAAGCTCACAGAATTAAATTCGATTGCAATGTGTGCGGTGTTCATAAATATCGAGGGAACAATGCTCCATTAGCGTGTTTGTGCATTCCTTATGCGTACAATTGCCTCTTCATGTGAGCTGAAAATGTGTTGCTGGAAAAGCGCAGCAGGTCAGGCAGCATCCAAGGAGCAGGAGTATCGACGTTTCGGGCATGAGGTAAAAACTGCTGTGCTCTTCCAGCACCACTAATATAGAATCTGGTTTCCAGCATCTACAGTCATTGTTTTTACCTCTTTGTGTTACATTTGGATTGCATTTCTTGCATCCTTTTTGAACGTGGAATTAAGGTTTTTCTGTCCAAATCTTTGCCGTTCCGATTCTTTCAGAAATATAGCAAAATGTACCTGGGCCATGAGAAACTCTAATGTGAAGGAACACGTAACACAAAATAAATAATTGCATCCTTCACAGATAATGTCTGTTCAAATCCATGATGGGACCAGAAAGCAGACAAGATTGCCCAATAAGGTCAATGTAGAGATTTCAGATTACCAGCTTGTAAGGATTTTTAACTAAGGTGCATTCTTCAAACGATCCTTATGAAATGTGATGTAGATAGATACGACGGTACATGGCAGGTATTTGAAAGATGTTGCCTGTGGAATTTCAACACACTGCAACACAACCGATCACTCAAATCATGACGATCTAGCTACCCTGGATAACCCAAACACCAAACCAAACCTGTAATATGTACGGCATGATGATTTTGTTTTAATGCAGTGAAACCTAATGACGACTGGTACTCACAGACGTGATGGTAAAATCGAATGTAGACACTTGAGGACAAGTAAAACTGGACAGCAGCGTAATTGAGGAAAAAGTGACACTTCCTTTTCTTGAATAAATATCGACATTCTGACAACTTTGGTTGGATGAAATAAAGGTGATTGCTAGCTCCAAACTAAATATATTTCTAAATGCAAACACAATAAGTAACACCTCACCTGGTTTACCAAAAACGATGAAAGAATATTGGAAATCTTTCGAATTTGTGTTATTGCAGCTTGTGCCATCTTCTCTGAAGGTACCTTCTGACTGTTGATAAACAAGGTTTTACACGTCCAAAGACATTTCGTCCAAACACAAGAACGGGAACTTCGAAGCTCCTTTGAGTTAAGTCATTCTCTACATCGCTCACAGTTCATTGAACGCAAAAAGACACAAAGAGAACAACAACTTAAATCGTTTGTTTACTTCAAAATAAGTCAGATAACACAACATAATTGCAACCTTCTCTTCAGATATTTCGATAACGTTTGTTGCTTTTTACAAAAAAAATACTTTTCACAGCAATTTAGCATTTCCTTGAAGCCATCTCTAAAAATTTAATTTTCTGATCTGTCAGGCATTAGTTACACTCTCAGATCTTTCACTACCTTTCTGCAGCTCCTGTCTTTTTACAGGATTGATTGAGGTCTTTGTCACTGTTGCTCACTTGTCTGCTTTTGGTTCAGGGCTGTTCATCGTTCCCTGTTATTAGTTCCCTGGTATTTTCCCACATAATGCGTTATGTTGACCCCGACATTGTTTTGTTTGGACAGTACTGACACAAGAACATATCGGTGTGACTTTTCAGCAGTCTAAGTAATTTCAATTTCATATTCGAAATGACCATGAAGAGAGTGAAGAAAACGAAGGTTTCACGTTACCCTCAATAAACTTATTAAAGTCAAAGCTGCTTCAAGTGATGGAATAGATTAAGAAAAGTGTATCCTGATTATTGGTAACGTGGGGATTACATTTTCCAAACAGGACAGTAACAAGAAGTATGGTCAGCCTTAGTAAATCATGAAGAACAGGGAGATAAATTGACAGGATAAATAGCGTATGTTTTTTCCATGGTATAACACTCACATTAACTAAATTAAGCAGCCTCCAACCAGAACTATATCACACATACAATCAGAAACGCAACAGCTCACACTGAACATCATACCATACAATGACACCAACTCAACACCCCGTATCACACAAGACGTCACACTCATCGTCAAAATGCTACAACTAATAATCAGCACCACATCACAAACTGATCTACAAAAGCTGAAGGTCCCTGCCCACATCCAGTGCATGACGTCACCAACAAAAATCAGCCGCCACAAATAGAACATAGACGAAAACAAAGCATAACAGGCCCTGCAGCCCTCGATGTTGCGCCAACCTGTGAACTATTCTCAGCTCGTCCAACTTCACTATCCTATCATCATCCATGTGCTTACCAAAGGATTGTGAAACTCTCCCAAATGTGGCTGAGTTAATTACATTGGCAGGTAGTGAATTCCACGCCTTTACCATTCTCTGAGTAAAGAACTTGCTTCTGACACCTTTCTGAAATGTTTCATCCCTTAATTTGTAGTCATGCCCCCTCCTATAAGCTGACGTCATCATCCTCGGAAAAGACCTCATTGCCAACCCTATCTAATCCTCTTATCACCTTTTCATGTCTATCAAGTCCCCTCGTATCCTGCTTCTTTCCAATGAGTAAAGACCTAAGTCTCTCAGCCTTCCCTCATGAGATTCTCACTCCAGACCAGGCAACATCCTCGTAAATTTCCTCTGCACCTTTTCCAATACTTTCACCTCCGTCCCGAAATATAGCGAACAGAACTGTACACGTTATTCTAAGTGTGGCTGCATTAGCTTTTTGTATAGTTGCAGCTTGGTATTGCGGCTCCAGAACTCAATTCCATTACCAATGAAACCTGTCACAATGTATGCCTTCTTAACAACACTATCAATCTGGGTGGCAACTTTCTGGGATCAATGTACATGGATTCCAAGTTCCCTCTGTATATCCACACTACCAGTAATCTTTCCATTGACCCAGTACTCTGCCTTCCTCTTATTCTTCCCAAAGTACATCACCTCACAAATAGCTGCATTGAACTCCATTTGCCACCTCTCAGCCCAGTTCCGCAGTTTATCCAAAACCGCCTGAAACATGTAACATTCTCCCACACTGTCCACTTCCTTCACCGACTTTAGTGTCATCTGCAAATGTAGTAATCCATTCACCTCCGCTCTGCCCAAGTCATTTATAAAAATGACAAACAACAGTGGTCCCAAAACAGATCCTTGTGGAATAGCACTCGTCATCGGACTCCAAGCTGAATATTCACCATCAACCACCACTCGCTGCCTTTTTTCAGAAAGCTATTTCTAATCCAAACTGCGAAATCACCCTCAATCCATGATTCTGCATTTTCTCCAGCAGCCTACCATGTAGAACCTGATCAAAGGCTTTAGTAGAGTTCATGTAAACCACCTCAACTGCCCTCCCCTCATGTACATGCTAACCTTCTCAAAAAAACTCAAGGTGGTTTGTGAGACACGACCGGCTCTTGACAAAATCATATATCTCTTTTCAAAACCTTTCCTACAACAGAGGTAAGGCTCAAAAGTAAATCGCCATTCCAAATCATAATCCTCTTCTTAGAGACTCCATTAAAGCCAGCTCAACAAGCTTCAGTAACACATCACGGTGGTCTTCAAACTCTCAGCCATGGTTTTTCACAATGTTATAGATATAGTAGGAATACAGCTGGGGGATGGTCTTGGGAACTTGCTGCTGTTTTCTGTCTTTTTTAGTGAAAAAGGGACCCAGTGACAGAAAGTGGACCCAGGAGTATGAAGGGTTGTATCACATGGTGTACAGTGTTTCGTTCCCCTCCACGTGTTTGAAAACAGCTGCCGCCACTTTCTGACACTCAAGGAACCTGTTAGAATGTTCCTTCCGTTCATCGCCAACACATCCCAGGATTTTAGCCCAGACACTGATCCCAGCCTTTTCTCGTGAATGGAATGCAGCAGCGGAACAGCTGCTCACCTGCACTGAGCATTCTGGGAGCAGCTTGTGCTGGATTAAACTGCCTAATTCTGGTCCTATATCTTAGAAACTTATCAATGTGTTTGAGAATGGACTAACAAGAAGAAAAAAAGTCGAGTGAAGAAATGGAGAAATGAACTTTTTTTCATAGGTTACGAACCGGCTGGAAGATACATATTAAAGTATAAAAGTTCCTCTCCTTGTAAAGCTTTCTCGATATGACTACTCAGTTAAATGTTGGGAGGTTGACAAGCCCTACTCCCTCAACCATTTTGATTTTACATTTCCCTCAAATTTGGCTACATCCTTGTTCTTCCGTTTCGCCCGGGCTGTTATGCAGTTCTATAATCAATTCCCTGCAAAGCTACTTCAGCTTTTTTTTTATTACGTTTACCAGTATGACTTCATTTGAGGAAATTTCTAAGATCCACCCATTTATTTTTGCTATCATGACTTCCCTGGTCAGGTTGATGTCAGATCAGCAGCTGATGAGCAAGACATTCTCACAGCCTTTGACCGAACTTGAATTCTAAGTGGTATTAAATAAGAGAGGCGACATTTAGCAGCTCAAATCTGAGGCATAAATGGTTTTTGCAGATGCATGTGGGGAGCAGCTCAAAGCATGTCTGCGAACTTACAGGCAGTTGCAACTTCTGTAAAATAAAGTATGCCTCATTTTGAATTAATGAATCGAATTAAAGAATCCCCACAGTGTGATAGCATGCAATTTTGCACAACACGTTTACACTGACCCTCCAAAGAGTATCTCGCCCAGACATACCACCGACCCTACCCTTGTTAACCTGCATTTCCCATGGCTAAAGCATCTAACTTACTTATTCCTTAACACAATGGACAATTTGACATGACCAATCCACCTCGCTTCCACATAGAACATAGAACATAGAAGAATACAGCGCAGTATAGGCCCTTCGGCCTTCGATGTTGTGCCGATCAAAGCCCACCTAACCTACACTAACCCACTATCCTCCATATACCTATCCAATGCCCGCTTAAATACCCATAAAGAGGGAGAGTCCACCACTCCTACTGGCAGGGCATTCCATGAACTTACGACTCGCTGAGTGAAGAACCTACCCCTAACATCAGTCCTATATCTACCCCCCCCTTAATTTAAAGCTATGCCCCCTTGTAATAGCTGACTCCATACGTGGAAAAAGGTTCTCACTGTCAACCCTATCTAACCCCCTAATCATCTTGTACACCTCTATCAAATCACCCCTAAACCTTCTTTTCTCCAATGAAAACAACACCAAGTGCCTCAGCATTTCCTCATAGGATTTTCCTACCATACCAGGCAACATCCTGGTAAACTTCCTCTGCACCCGTTCCAGTGCCTCCACATCCTTCCTATAGTATGGCGACCAAAACTGCACACAATATTCCAGATGCGGCCGCACCAGAGTCTTATACAACAGCAGCATGACCTCAGGACTCCGGAACTCAATTCCTCTACCAATAAAAGCCAGTACGCCATATGCCTTCTTCACCGCACTATTTACCTGGGTGGCAACTTTCAGAGATCTGTGTACATGGACACCAAGATCCCTCTGCTCTTCCACACTACCAAGTAGTCTACCATTAGCCCAGTAATCCATCTTTTTATTACTCTTACCAAAGTGAATCACTTCACACTTAGCTACATTGAACTCCATTTGCCACCTGTCTGCCCAGCTCTGCACCTTCTCTATATCCCGCTGTAACCTGCCATATCCTTCCTCACTGACTACAACTCCTCCGACTTTCTTATCATCCGCAAACTTGCTCACCCAACCTTCTAACCCTTCCTCCAGGTCATTTATAAAAATGACAAACAACAATGGTCCCAAAACAGATCCTTGCGGAACACCGCTAGTGACGGCACTCCAAGATGAACCTTTGCCATCAACTACTACCCTCTGTCTTCTTCCAGAGAGCCAATTCCTAATCCAAACCTCCAACTCACCCTCAATGCCATAACTCACCCTCATCTTTGAAATGTGGGAGGAAACTTAAGCAGGTGTTCAACTTATTTATCCCTCTTCCTGGTTAGATCCGCATTTTGCAACTGCGAACTGAAAGTTTAAAACTGGCTTTGAAAGTTGCCACCCAGGTAAATAGTGCTGTGAAGAAGGCATATGTGTGTACTGGGCTTTATTGGTAGAGGAATTGAGTTCCGGAGTCCTGAGGTCATGTTGCAGTTGTATAAGACTCTGGTGCGGCCTCATCTGGAATATTGTGTGCAGTTTTGGTCGCCATACTATAGGAAGGATGTGGAGGCATTGGAACGAGTGCAGAGGAGTTTTACCAGGATGTTGCCTGGCATGGTAGGAAGATCGTACGAGGAAAGGCTGAGGAACTTGGGGCTTTTCTCATTGGAGAAAAGAAGGTTTAGGGGAGATTTGATCGAGGTGTACAAGATGTTTAGGGGTTTAGATAGGGTTGACATTGAGAACCTTTTTCCGCTAATGAAGTCAGCTGTTACTAGGGGACACAGCTTTAAATTAAGGGGTGGTAGGTATAGGACAGATGTTAGGGGTAGATTTTTTACTCAGCGGGTTGTGAGTTCATGGAATGCCCTGCCAGTAGCAGTGGTGGACTCTCCCTCTTTATGGTCATTCAAGCGGGCATTGGACAATCATATGGAGGTTATCATATGAGGGTAGTGTCGGTGGTATGTCTGGGCGGGATACTCTTTGGAGGGTCAGTGTGAACGTGTTGTGCAAAATTGCATGCTATCACACTGTGGGGATTCTTTAATTCGATTCTATGATTCAAAATGAGGCATACTTTGTTTTACAGAAGTGTAGGTTAGGTCGGCTTCGGTCAGCGCAACATCGAGGGCCGAAGGGCCTGTACTGCGCTGTATTTTTCTATGTTCTATGTTCTATGTTCTATTCAGGACACCCAAAACTTGAGGCAATGTCGACATTCAGATGTTAGCATGGAGAAATTGTGAAGGATTTTCTGAAGATGTCACATTGTAAGCAGCAAACGGAAGTTTCTAACCAGCGATCCATGTAATGTCCTGATCATTCTGAAGTTGCAAGCCCGATCCTAGGCCTCAGGAATATGTTGTAAATTTACCACAATCTATGACAGAACCTCCAATGAACTGAATTTAGTGTTATACTGTGAAAAAAGTGGAGATGTGTAAACGCACTGCGCCCTCAGCCGAAAAAAAAGTCACCAAACCACAATCCCCTGAAGTCATGCGTTCATTGTTTCTTTGTCCTTCCATTCAGTTCATCAGAAGGGCAAATGGCATTCTTTGTGTTGTCGATTTCCTGCAATCACACATATGCCGAAAGAATATTTTAGGATTAAAAAAAAACAAAAGAAGAGGCTCTGTCCTTCGAGCTTGCTCTGCCACTCAATAAGATTGTGGCTGTTAACATCACACGTGATGCATTTAAAACATTTCTGATCCGAGGGGTACTTGACTGGGTGGAAGTGGTGTAATATACAATGAAGGAATCCATGAAGTTTTTTTTCTTTAAACGAGACTCCCATTTAAGATAGAAATGAGCAACTTTTTTGTTGTTCTCTCATTGTTCTAAGAGTCTTCGGTATTCTCTTCCTCAAAAGTGAGTAGATGCAAAAACATTTTAATATTTTGTTGAAATATAATTATATAGTGAATGGATGAAAGAATATCAGGGTAGTTTGGACCTGATGTTAAAATCAGATCTGCTGTGATCATATTGAATGGTTGAGTAGCATAGAAGGGCAAAGCGAGCTGTTCTTGCTGTTTGTTGGTTTGCTAAATGAGCCATCAATGTTCGAATGAGACACACGATGGGGAACACAGCTGTAAAAAGTAGATTCGATACTGGTAAACGATAGCACATTTCTATTCATCAGCATAACTCTTGGCTAAAATATTGTTCTGTTTATGGGATAAATGGCCTAATTTCTATTCCCTTGTCTTGTGGCCCTGTGGTCAAAACGCCTGGTGAGTGGCGCGACAAGCCTTCCTCCATTCCCAAAAGTAAGACTGACCGTTAATGACTGGTTCCTATCGCTCAGCCAATTGGTTTTATCCATATTTGACTTGGGATTGCTCCCTGTAACATTTGGATACGAGACTTTCCACCACATCCGCTTTAAATAACTTGAAATTATCTTACACTATGCTCCTGATTATCGACCACTTAGCACGCTCCCCCCCACAACGTGTTCAACAAATGCTACAAGGACAGCTACAGCGTGGTTAGACACCGAACAAAGATCTCTCTGCTCTGTACCCCAACAAAAAAAGACACAATAGTAACAGTTGGGGTCAGATACAGAGGAAAACTCTCTCTATCGACCCACCATCAAGCACTCCCAGGACTGGGACAACATGTGATTACAGAGTAAATCTTCCCCAATAATGTCTCAATCAGTCGGCTCCACGTCAGAGAGAGCATGGGGTAATATACGGAGAACACAACGTTGTCATCAAGCACTCTCAGGCAGTTTCCCCACTCGGTAAGTTACAGTTTAAATCTACATTCACAGTGTCCTCATTAAAACACTGTCAGGATGGGCAAAGCACGGGATTTGAAACAGAGACATTGTGATTTCGATGATTGTGTAAAAAATATTATTTGGATTCTGCCAGTTTAACGCATGTCCCGTGCAAATCATTCATCCGTCATAATTCCCACGTTCATCCTGGTCATTCACCATCCTGGTGAAGTTACATGTCATCAAGCAGAGCAAGATAAAAGTTGAACATTCAAATATACTGTACATTGTAGAAAACAGAACATACAACATTACAGTGCAGTAAAGAACCTTCGGCCCTTGATGTTGCGCTGACCTATGGAACCAATCTGAATCCCATTTTTCCCACACTATTCCATTTTGATAAATATGTTTATCCAATGACCATGAAAATGCACTTAAATTTGGCGAGTCCACCATGTTGCAGGAAGTTCATTCCACACCCCTACTTCAGTATGAGTATGGAAACTTATTCTGCCACCTTTTCTATATCTACTGCCCCTCAGTATAAAGCTATGTCCCTTCACCATTTGAGGAATAAGGCTCTCACTGTCCAGCCTATCTAAACTTTTGATTAACTTCTATGTCTGAATTAACTCATCTCTCAACCTTCTTCTCAATGACGAAAACAGCATCAGGTCCCTCACGCTTATTCATAAGACCTTTCTCCATCCAAGTCAAGATTCCCAAAACAGGTCCTTGCGGTATACCACCATTAACTGAACTCCATGTCGAACGTTTCCCATCAACCACCATCATCTGTCTTATTTTAACTAGCCAATGTATGATCCAAAACGTTAAATCACCTCAATTCCATGCCTCCTTTTTTTTTGCAATATCTTACCGTGGGGAGACTTATCAAACGCCTTACTAAAACCCAGATACACCACATCAACCGCTTTATCCTCATGCATCTGTTTGGTCACCATCTTAAAGAACTCAGTAATGTTTGTGAGGCACGAACAACGCTTCACAAAACCGTGTTGAATTATCCCTAATCAACATATTCTGCTCAAGATGATTAAAATCCTATCTCTAATAACCTTTTCCGATTCTTTACACACAACCAAAGTAAGGCTCACTGGTGTATAATACCAGGGCAGTCTCCACGCCCCTTCTTGAACAAGGAGACAACATTTGCTATCCTCTAGTCTACTGACGCTATTTCTGTAGACAATGAAGGTGTAAAGATCAAAACCAAAGTCTCTGCGATCTTCTCCCTGGTATCCCAGAGAATCTTTGGATAAATCCCCTCCGGCCCAGTGGACTTTACAGAATTGCTAACACTTCCTCCTTGCGGACATCAATCCTGACGAGTCTAATTGTCTCTATCTCAGAATTTTCCCCAACAACGTTTTCCTATGTGAATACCAATGAAAAATATTCTCATGCCACCATGCCCCGACTATTCTCAGCTCTTTCTTTAGGTCTTTCCTAGGTAACTTGTAGCTCTCAAGCACCATAACTGAGCCTTCACGTTTCATCTGAGCATCAGCCTTCCCCTTCCTGCTCATTACATAGCCCCTTCATGGAAGATAAGGAATTCAATACTTAAAATTATGAAGAATTCGTCTTCAGTCTAGTTGCAGGATATGTTAACGAGGTCAGATCTCAGAGCGTTAGCTGGCTTAATGTGTCATTCCTTGAATATTTACAATGATTGCATGTGGTGGTTCATCACGAAAGCAAATTTAAACATGACAGCTGATATTCTTTTACATGAGAGTATAGTTTTATTACATGATAGAAAGAAAGAAGCTATAGAAGGTCGTTTGAAACATATGAGCACAAACATTGAAATACAACTTCAAAGTGTTTAGCAGTATCATGCAAAACTGATACGCAAGTCCGGAGGAACAACATTCACAACTCATTGCTTCAGTGATACTCTCCAGATCTTGTTGACAAGATATTTGTTATTCATTAATAATTTGACTTGCATGGACATCAATGATTCTGTTGGATTCTACTTTTAAAGAAATGGAAATACATAAATAGATAGATAGATAGACAGATAGAGAGATAGATAGATAGATAGACAGATGGATAGATGGATAGATGGATAGATGGATTGATAGATAGATAGATAGATAGATAGATAGATAGATAGATAGATGGATAGATAGATAGATAGATAGATAGATAGATAGATAGATAGATAGATAGATAGATAGATAGATAGATAGATAGATAGATAGATAGATAGATAGATAGATAGATAGATAGATAGATAGATAGATAGATAGATAGATAGATAGATAGATTGATAGATAGATTGATAGATAGATTGATAAATAGATTGATAGATATTCATATACCCATCCAAATGCCTCTTAAATGTTGCAATTGTACCAGCCTCCACCACATCCTCTGGCAGCTTATTCCATACGCGTACCACCCTCTGCGTGAATAAGTTGCACCTTAGGTCTCTTTTATATCTTTCCCCTCCCACCCTAAACTTATGCCGTCTAATTCTGGACTCCCCCACCCCAGGGAAAAGACTTTGCCTATCAATGCCCCTCATAATTTTGTAAACGACTATAAGGTCACCCGTCAGCCTCCGAAGCTCCAGGGAAAGCAGCCCCAGCCTTTTCAGCCTCTCCCTATAGCTCAAATCCTCCAGCCCTGGCAACATCCTTGTAAATCTCTTCTGAATACTTTCAGGTTTCACAACCTCTTTCCGATAGGAAGGAGACCAGAATTGCACGCAACATTCCAACAGTGGCCTTCACTGGGAGGGTTCTCCAGGATCCGTACAGCAACAGAGACACAAAGAAGCAAATTGTGCGTCAGATTTTAGAAAAGTGCAGAAGTAACAGGGCTGTATTATCGGTGAGTTTAGCTTCTCTAATATTGTTTGGAAACTGATTAGTTGAAATAGTTGGAATGGAGTAGTCAATTGTTTGTCAGGTCTGTTCAGGAAGGATTCCTGATGCAGTGCGTACATAGGCTAATGAGAGGGGAGGCCATTTTGGATTTGGTGCTTGGCAACAAGAGTGGCTCAGCGTTTGTGAGTGGCATGGTGACTGAGGGGATAGCACTGCTACCTCACAACGCTAGGGACGCCGGCTCGATTCCAGCCTCTGTGTGGAGTTTGCACGTACTTTCCGTGTCTTTGCGGCTTTCATCTGGGTGTTCTGGTTTCCACCCACAATTCCAAAATGTGCAGTTATAGGTGAATTGGCCGTGCTAAATTTCCCGTGGTGTTAGGTGCATTAGTCAGGCGTAAATATGTGGAAAATGGCTGGGTGAGTCACTCTTCGGATGGTCGGTGTGGACTTGTTGGGCTGAAGCACCTGCTGCCATACTGTAGGGAATCTAATCTAATCGAAAGCAAGCCATTCCAGATGTCCGATCTCTTGGTGGGAGTGCATTTCAGGGATAGTGATCACAACTCCCTCACATTGGCCATGCTCATGAAGATCAATGGGAGCAGACAGAAAAGGAGAACATTTAATTGGTGGAGGGAGAATTACAATAGTAATAGGAGGATCTGTGGTGTCAAAAGTGGGAACCAATGTAGTCAGGGAAATGCAAGATAGACTATGAAGAGGTTTAGGGGTCATGTGCTGACAGTACTACTTGGCTTTATGCCACTGAGGCAAGAATGTTATCTTGAAAGAACCTTACATGACAAGGAATATGGAACACCTAGTCAAGAGGTAGAAGGAAGCTTAGTCGATGTTGAGGAGGCCAGGATCAGAGTCGGGAGTGTCGTGCTGGAAAAGCACAGCAGGTCAGGCAGCATCCAAGTGCAGGAGAATCGACGTTTCGGGCATAAGGCAATGTCACCACCGTCGTGCGTGACACCACTTTCACCCCCATGGACACCGATGTAGGCCCCACTTTCACTCCATTTGCAAGCGCCACTGTTGTTACTGAAGTCATCACCGACCCTATAATCACGACCACTCATGACTTTCTATGCCCCACATCCAGCTCCTACCCAAACCCAGGTCCTAGCTTCCAGCCCTGCCTTGTGTTTACGTTTCCCTCAGATTTCCCCCTCACCGAGGATGAACGTTCAGTCCTCAGCAAAGGCCTCACCTTCATTCCTCTCCGCTCCCAGATTACTGAGCTCGACACACGTCATCAACTTGAAATGTTCTTCTGACACCTCCTCCTCCGAGCTCATTTTTTTCAATCATGAGTCCAGCCCAACCACCGAATGCCGCTTCCCTTGCCTCCAAAGCTCCCCATCCGCATGGATACCCCCGGGCTGGCCTGTTATCCACACTTCACCTCTTCATTTCTAACTGCCACTGTGATATTGATCACCTCCATCTGTCCACCCCTTTCACTCACTCCAACCTCTCGTACTCACAATGTGCAGCCCTATATTACCTCTGCTCCAACCATAACCTCACCAGCAAACCCGCAAACAAGGGGGTGCAGGAGTAGTTTGCCTCATCGATCTCTCCACCACTGAAGCCAGACTCTAACTCCCATACACCTCCACCTACTGCACCCTCAACCACTACCTCACCTCCGATTGCCAAACCTCATCCACCACCTCATCACCTCTGAGGATCTCCCATCCATAGCCTCCAACCTCATTGTTTGTAAACGCCCACACTCTCCGATTCTGCCTCCTACCAAAGATTTAAAAACTTTACTTCTCCGGTTGACGTATAGTCTGCATCTGTCCCACTGTACACATCTCTGTATCCCTTGACACTGTCCAGATCCCCCAGTCCAGGAACTCCCCACCTACATTCGGGACACCACTCACGTTCTTCACTTCGTCCATCATTTCATTTCCCCGGCCCTCAATGCCTCATCATCACCGTGGGCATCCAGTCCCTCTACATATCCATCCGCCCAAGCTCTCCATTTCCTCCTCTCAGGCTGTCCCAACCAGTCCCCTTCCACCGACACCCACAGCCGTCTGGTTGGACTGTCCATCACCCTGAATAACTTCTCCTTCCAATCACCCACTTCCGCCAAACCAAAGGGTAGCCATTGGCACCCGCATGAGACCAAGTTATGCCTGCCTCTTTGTCTTGGAATAGTCCATCTTCCACAGTTACACAGCCACCATTCCCCATCAGTTCCTTCGCTACATTGATGACTGTATCGGGGCTACCTTGTGCTCCCAGGACGGGGTTGAACAATTCATCAACTTCACCAACACCTTCCATCCCGGCCTCAAATTCACCTGAACCATCTCCGACTCCACCTTCCCCTTCCAGGCGCACTTCATCTCCATCTCTGGCGACTGACTAACCACGGACATCTACCGCACACCCTCTGACTCCTTCAGCTACTGAGACTAAAGTTCCTCCCACCCTACCGCCTGTAAAAATGCAATCTGTTCTTCTTAATTCCTCTATCTCCGTCTCATCGCCCCAAGATGGCGAGTTCTACCTCAGAAAATTCCAGATGGCCTCCTTCTTCCAAGATTGCAACTTCCTTTCGCAGTGATCGACAAGGCTCTCCAGCGTATCTCCTCCACGTCCCTCACCACCCCACCTGAACCTCACCGCTCCCAACGCAAGGGCTGTCCCACTCGCACCGCCCTCCTGACCTGTCCCTTACCATCTATCCTTCTCTCCGACCTATCACCTTCTCACTCACCTTCTTCTACCTGTCGCAGCTACCTTCACCCCAACTCCACACCCCCCCCATTTTTCCCTCAGCACCCCCCCCCCCCCCCCGCCAACAGCCTCATTCCGTATGAAAAGCTTATGCCTGAAACGTCAGTGCTCCTGCACCTCGGATGCTGCCAGACCTGCTGCGCTTTTCCAGCACCACAATTTCGACTCTGATCTTCAGTATCTGCAGTCCTCACTTTCTCCTCGAGGCAAGGGTCACACTGGACTCGAGAGCATTACAAGATATCCAGGAAGGAACTAAAGAATGGACTGAGGAAAGCTGGAAGGGGTCATGAAATAGCTTTACCGGTTAGGATTAAGGAATCTCTAAGGTATTCTACGCTAAAAAAAAAGATTGTGGTGGAGTAGTAGGGATACATGCAGACTCTTCAGCCTGGGCCTTATCTACTCCCATCTGCTTTCTTCCTTTTGATTTAATTTTCTTTTCTTCAAGCCTATGCTCTTTTTTCTCTATTGTTTTGTTTCTGCCCTTTCCTTCTCTTTTCTTCAAAGCCTTTGCAGCAGATTGATCATGGCAGTTTTTCCCCCATTCCCTCCCGATCCACGAGCATGCCTCAAATCGGCTGGGCCAGATCAGATCAGGACAGACCGCTGGCCGGAGCTGGAGCTACAGGCTTTCACTCGAGGATCGCACACCCTCCCTCTGCGCCTATCTGTCTATCAATGGTCTCTCCTACAACCTGAGACCCAGGCCCAATGTCTCTTCCAGCTCCCAGGACAAGGCTCCACGTTCTCCTCTCCCCGCCTATATCCCAACCCTCCTGTATTCACATTCCCATCTTTCTTATAGCTCCAATCCTTTTGCATTCACATCCCCTTTCCACATAAACTATCATCCATACCTTATATGTCCAGTTCATCATAATCCTTAGTTTACCCCCATCCCCCACATATGTTCAACATTTTCTACGTCCAGAGAGTGACAACCTTGACCTCAAAACTGCACTGACTTGCAGCCACATCTACTCATGGTAAAGGATTTGTCAGTAAGACCAGAGGATAGCTTCGGAGCTGGATTACCGAAGGCAGTCCCAGATTGTCTTCATCCTTGTTCTGGCAACTCCTGCGACGTCACCAGTGTCAAGCTACATTGGCCCTTGTCCTTCCCATGGACAATGCTGGGGCCATGGAGATAGGACCCCTGCTGAATGGGCAAATGCCGGTCTTGCATGCAACCTTTCCGAGATCTGCGCCCTGGAGAGGCCACTCCAGCATTGCATCACCATGACGGCACAATGCAGGAAGCAGCAGCCAATCAGGTGTAAGGCTGCGCTTGATTGGCATAGAGAAAGGCGGCAGGTATTGATGTCGATGGTGGGAGAGGGCATTGCACCTCGTTGGACAGTTACTGCCTCAAGCTAGGCAGCACTCAGCCAATCAGGTGTTGTCTGGCCCCAGTCCACTTGCTCTATTGAGTGCATAAGGCATGGGGTACAAGTAGCCCGAACTGTGGACTGTTAACATTGCGCCAACACAACGAGAACACAAGAAAGAAACCAGCAATCAGACGAGCGCCTGCGTTCCCTGCAGACTCAACAGCAGGAGATGGTCAGCAGATTTGCGACTCTCTCAGGGACACCAGCTACAGCACTGCACTCAAGATGTTCGGGAAGAACCAGTGCAAGACACACGACGGGTTTGAAGAAAGCGCAAGTATGCTCACTGCTGTCATTCAAGCAAAGTGTGTTGCACTGCGAGAGCACACACACCATCCTACCCAGGGAACACTACCAGCGCGTCGGAGAGTAAGAGGCAGGATCAAGGAAAAAGCAAGGAGCAGCACAAATGATTGCTGGCGACAACAATGGGCAAGCGTTCAGTCAACATTTGACACCAGCAACATCTATGGAATATACAGGGGGATAAAGAAAACCATCGGTTCATCCCAGAGCAAGACAGCTCCACTGGACATAATTACAGGCGAGACAACAGAAGACAAAAACAAGCAGACGGAGTGATGAGTGAAGCATTACTCTGAACTCCATCCCAGAGGAAACAGCATCTCAGACAGTGTGCCAGACACCGTGGAATGCCTGACATTCATGGAGGAACAGGATACATTGCCGACTGCTGAATAGTTAAATAAGGCTGCCGAATGGGAAAGTGTCAAGATTGGATGGCATTCCATGAGAGGTCATCAAGTGCACAAAATGGCTCCCTGCTGAACCACCCACATAAACTGCTGCACCACTGCTGGAAAGGGAGCAGTGCCACATGAGAGACTGTCACCTATATGAGAACAAAGGGGACTGAAGCGACTGGAACAACTACAGGTGAATCTCTTTGCTGACCAGCGTTGGGAAAATTCTTTGCCATCTAGGCTTGCATAGACTGCAGAAAATTGCCGGAAGAGTATGATCTTTACTCTCAGACAGCCCCAAGAAAAAATGCAGAGAGCAAAGACAATCACTCTACGTCGTCCTCATTGACCTCACGGAGGCCTTCGAACTTGTGCTCAGAGACAGTCTCTTCAAGGTCCTCGCCAGGATGAGCTGTTCCCTCAAGGCCCCTCAGGATTGTACAGTAATTCCACATAGATATAAAGGGAGTCGTTCTTGTTGACAGCTCTTCTTTGGCGGCCTTCAACATTGGCAGTAACGTGAAGCAGGGAGGTGTGCTTGACCCCAACCTGTCTGGCCTCTTTTCAGCTGAAGCACACCTTTGGAACATCAACTGATGGTGTCCGCCTCCACACCAAACCGGATAGAGGCTATTTAGTGAGGGCGAAATCCAAGGTTCATGAAATGTTGTTTGCAGAAGACATGGCACTGGCCACACACTTGGGAGAGCAAGTGTAAACCACATGGACACTTCTCAAGCGTCTACCAAGACTTCAGATTGACCATTACCCTGAAAATGACAAATGTGCTGGGTCAACGTGTTGAGCAGCCCCTGTCATTACCATCCAGGACTACGAGCTGGAGGGACTCAATGAGCATACATACCTTCGCTCCACCATCACGGACAGTCTCTCTCAGGACTCAACATCAACACACGAGTAGCCTCAACATTTATCAGATTGACAAAGGATGTCTGGGAGAACAGAGAACAAACAGACAAAAGCGACACCTGAACGCCTTCTAACTTCGCAGCCTGAGATGCATCGTGGATCAAGTCATCAACAATGAGGTTCTCGCCCATGCCGAGATACTGTGCGTCTTTCGTCTACTTCTACAGTTGATAGAGTTGGCAGCCTCAGCACTCTGCTGTACGGCTGCGACACCTGGCGACACAACTCCAGCTGTGGGCCATGACAAAAGATGCACTGTGCATTGCACAACTTATATTGCAATGTGTGGAAGATATAATTCAGGACTATTTGCAATTCACACATTGTGTGCAGCATGCTAGTTGTAGAAATAAGAGAACACAACAAAGAGATCAGATCCAATAATGTTTCATTGAATCTTCGTCTCCAACTAACAAAATGTGCAATATCCATTCAAATCACATATATTTATAAAATATTGGGTTTTTTTGCCGTTGTGCCGCTGTCGTTTTGCAAATTGTTTGTCAACCCGTTCCAAAGAGCAGAATGACGGTAGCGACGTGACATTGGATCCAGATGTTAGGAAGATGCCTCACCACGTCCAAGTATATAAAAGTTATTCAGTTCGTCATGCCTATATTTCCTGAATAATAAAGGAAATGATGTCGGACTCATCAAAGAAAATTGATAACATTAGGAGCAGAACTTATTTTCCAGAACTTGAAGTGATCGAGTTAAGTAAACTTTCTGCCATTACCTCAGATAAAGGAAACGGTTCATCGATCATACTTGGATAGCACCGTGTGAAATTCAAAATAGAATCTGCTTCTGATTGGTGTGTGCACGATGAATGTAGCGAAATATTCAAATTTAGGGATATCGGCTACTTCCTTTCATTACATTATACCGATTTCTTTCTAATAGATTATGCTGGTCCTCACATTCACTTTCAAAATTAGTGATTGGTGCAAAATGTAATGATCTCGTGCCTTCTTTGATTTGAAGGTCATCATTCATGTCTCCTTACCACAAATATTAAATAGACTCGTTATGAACACAGGATCGTGAATGAACAAGATGGCAGTTTGCTCGGCCCTCTAGATTGCATCCTTTTGTTCTTTTTTTTATATTTTACTCCATTGTACAATCCATTCAAAGTCCTGTTATGATCATTGAATTCAGCAAATCAGTTCACCATTTCAAAATGTGGGCGGCACGGTAGAAAATGTGGGCGGCACGGTGGCACGCTGCCTCACAGCGCCAGAGACCCGGGTTCAATTCCCGCCTCAGGCGCCTGACTGTGTAGAGTTTGCACGTTCTCCCCATGTCTGCGTGGGTTTCCTCCGGGTGCTCCGGTTTCCTCCCACAGTCTAAAGATGTGCAAGTCCGGAAAATTGGCCGAACTATATTGCCAGTAGTGTTTGGTCAGGGGTAAATGTAGGCGCATGTTTGGGTTGTGGGTCGGTGTGGACTTGTTGGGCCGAAGGGCCTGTTTCCACATTGTAATCTAAAAAACAATTTTTATATTTTTGTAGTGGTTCACATCTTCTACAATGCGCCACTGAAAAAAAACATTATAAAATGTCCACCATGGGGACGGGGATTCTTCCCTCAAATACCTGATGCTAACCAAGTGATTCCAACACAAGTGCAACACTTGCATTTACCCACAATGTGGATAATTGCCCAAGTATGTCTTCTACCGAAGGTGCAGTCGAAATCCAAGCTGGGCTAATTTACGCCCCATCGGTCTACTATCAATTATTAATAAAATGATCGAGGGGGTCATCAGCAGTGCAATCCTGCAACACCGGCTCAGCAATAAACTGCTTACTGATGTCAGTTTGGTTTCCACCGGGGCCCCACAGCTCCTCACCTCATCCCAGACGTGGTTCCAAAAATGGACCAAACAGTTTTCTTCCAGAGGTGAGTGGACATCAGTCCTTGACATGGAAGCCACATTCGATCCGGTGTGGCATCAAGGAGCCAGACCACAACTTGAATCAATGGATGTCAACGGCAAACTCTCCATTGCTTGGAGTCGTATCTGGCAAAGAGGATGATGATCATTATAATTGGATGTCGGTCATCCTCGTTCCATTATAACTGTGCATGAACTCATCAGGGGAGTATCATGGGCACAATCGTCTTCAGCTGCTTCATCAATAGACTTCCCTTCATTGTCAGGTCAGAAGTAGGGATGTTTGCTGATGACTGCACAATGTTCAGCACCATTTGCAACTCCTCAGTTGAAGAGTTCATGTTCAAATGCAACAAGATTTGGACAATATCCAGTCTTGGGCTGAAAAATGGTGAGTGCCCAAAAAAGTCCATTAGGAAAATCACCAATACAGTCAATCTCATCAATCTAACCATCACCTATTGACATTCCATGGTGTTACCATCACTGATCCCCTAGTATCAACATCATCATCCACTACAAAATTTAAAAAATGGTGAACTGATTTGCTGAATTCAATTGCATAACAGGACGTTGACTGAATTGTACGATGAAGTAAATTATTAAGAAAACAAAAGGATGCAATCGAGAGGGCCAAACAAACTGCCATCTAGTTCATTCACGATCCTGAGTTCATAACGAGTCTTATTTAATATTTGTGGTAAGGAGACATGAATGATGAAGTTCCATCACTGATCCCCAGTATCAAAATCCTGCAGTTATCATTAACCAGAAACGCAAGTGAACTCACCACATAAACGCAGTGAATACAAGTGGAGGTCAGAGGACCAAAATACTGCGACGTGCAACTCGCCTTCTGACTCCAAAGTGCCTGTGCACAATCTACAATACACAACTCAAACCTGTAATGGATGCTCCCCACTAGCCTGGATGAATGTAGTTCCAACAACAGTCAATGAGCTTGACACCATCCAAGACAAAGCTGCCGTCTTGATTGGCACCACATCCACAAGTATCCATTCCATCCACCACCGGTGCTCAGTGGCAGCAGTCTCGATTATCAACAAGATGTACTGCATAAATTCACAAAATATTCACATAGAGGACCTTCCAAACCCAAGTTAAAAATCACATAACTCCATGGAATAGTCCAACAGGTTTAATTGGAAGCACTCGGGATTCGGAGCGCCGCTCCTTCCCGTGACCACTTCAATCTAGAAGGGTAATGTCAGTAGATGCATGGGAATGCTCCCACTTTCAAGTTCACGTCCAAGGTATTCACGATAATTACTTGAAAATATATCACTATTTCCTCAATATTCCTTCGTCAACATTCTGGAGTTCCCTACCTCGTGGCATTATGGGTTAACGCACAGCAAGTGGAATGCAGTGGTTTAAGACGATAACTCACCGTCGCATTTATAAGGAAACTTGGGACGGGATACAAAAAAAGGTGATGTCCAGCTAGCGATGGCCCACGGATTTTTTTTAACAAGTACGAAACAATATATCAACTGACCTTGTGATATTTGGGATAGCTGCACCCATTTGTTGGACGCCGTGCCAGCAGTTCCCAGTTATAAACTCAGGAAAAAGTCACATCCTTTAACGTATTTCAGAACTTTCACTCATTCAGCCTTGTATTTATTGATTGCTTTTTTCCATGACGAGAAGGTGCCTTGAGATAACTCTGTATGTAGGATCAACAAAATAAAGAATCATTTGCACAACCTAAAATTTGTCATATCAGTCAACAAATATGGCAGGATATTTGGCACCATCAATTTTGGAAGTGCACTGGACCATGCCACAAGGTCAAGATTTAACAACACCATCTCAAAATAAGGCACGTAAAGGGAAGATCACAAAAATATGCGAAGAAATCGAGTAAGAAGGTGAATCTGTGAAATTTGCCAATGGTCCAGAAATCAATTATAAACTGTGGTGTCATCGAATTGTGAAGAGGGCACGATGAACTTAATGATAGAATTTTATTTCTACAATTTTCATATTATGGTTTTGCGGCTATTTGATCACCTTCAGAATATTCCTCCATTGACATTAATCATGCTTTGTTATTTCATGCATTCAAGCCTGAATACGACTAATCTTTGTTATTCAAGGATTTCAATAGATATGCATATGAGTGTACGACATTTAGGTTAAGTCATAATCAGATCAGACATAATCGTATTCGAAGAGCAAGCAGACATGTGATGTCAAATCACATTTATTTATCTGCATGTATGTTAAAAGGTCATGGTCTGAGTTGTTTCATTTAACCAATGGCTTGCTTGGGAAGTCATTGCTTATAACTCCAATCAACACTTTTAGCAAACGTTTTCAGTGATTCACAATCTCATGTTAACATATTCCTGCTGACACATTCCCACGCCTTGGCCTCGGCCATTCAATATTATTCCAAACAAGGAATGATTTCATCCTCAGAAGTTACTTCTGGATATATTACGCCACTTAAGTTGGAGTATTATTCAGTGGTATGTTTTATCCTTTTGGACATCTTTAAACTGCATTTATCATTGTTGAACATTTAGAAATCTGTATCATGCCAAAACTTGCGAATATTTGAATGCCGATGGACAGTGCTTCAACCTTTTGCAGAAACTTCTCAGGTGTTATCAAAACTTCTTGTGTCACTTCAAAACAATACAGCATCATCATGGAACAATGCACATTGCAGTACAAGTAGTTAACGAGAAATGTTTATTGAAAGACTAATTATGTTCGCGTCCAGGATGCTAATTGTCTCACTCAAGGCTTTACCGGCTGCTTCCAAGAGTGTTCCTTGACACACTGGAGGCTTGCATTTTCTATAAATAAGGGATTCTCTCATTGTATCATCGCTTCAAGCAAGCAATAAACTGTGAATCTAGTGAGAGAAAAAGGAGAGTTTAGTATCTGAGAGCAAATAGTTGGAATGCAACAGAGTTAAATCTTACCAGCATTGATCAGAACCTACATGATTTACAAAACCCTAAGAGCAGTGAATTGGAATATGTCGACAATGGATTTGAGTAACTCAACCACACGTTGGCAATCAACAGAAGTGTATACTATGCGGTTCATGCTCTTTCTACACGCTCGGACCAAATTCCAATAAATTAGCGAATCTGTCCAATGCTTCGGATGTCTAAGCAGGATATTATCCAATATTGGCGTTTGTTGGTGTCCCTGGTAAGTTACCCATATCAACTTTGGTTTTGGTTTAAGACTGTCGACTTGTATTTTTGCCCAGTCCATTGCTTTCGATCCTGAGTCTCTTATTTTAAAAACAAGCTTTTTGCTGCTCAGAGAGTGAATGTTCCTCATTACTCAATATCCAACCGTGAACCCTCAATCCATGAGTTGAATTCATTCAGATATTTCTTACCAAACAGCTCAGATATGTCATTCTAGACCACTGGAGACGTTGAGATTTGAATGCGGGTGTCCTGGCTCCAAGGCTGGAATGCTACCACAGCAAACCTGAAACAATATCGATTCAATTATTAACTCCATAACTTGCCCATAACTTAACTCAAGTTCAGAGCTAATCCATTCCATGTCTGTCAGAGGACAAAGTCTGTGCAAAGCAGTATAGAGCAGCAGATATATAAGCAAAGCTTTCCACATTGGAGATCTCAGTGTAAAATTTTACACGTTAACGTACATTGCGCACCTTCAGTGTAACGTCAAGTAAAACATTTTTTTTTCACATCTCACAGTATTTCATGCACTCTCGTATGGTTTTGTTCATTTTACCAAACAGCCAGTCTCCTCCTAAAATCTGCTACCTTTCCTTTGCTATGACATTACCGCATTTTTTTTTCTGGTCATCCTTGTTTTTAACGTATGGGCAATAACGGAGTAAAGGAGAATAATGCAGAGTGGCTCAATCACTGCAGATTTGAAATCCAATCTTCACACTGTCCTGATCTTTGCGCACTGGACATTGGGTTCACACAGTTGTGCAAATATTCAGCAAGGTATTTCGCACTTTGACTGAAGAAAACAGAGAGAAAAAGTTACGAGTATTTCACATACAATCAAGCGTACACAAAAACGGTACTCACGCGTATACATGCATGCATCTCTCATGTGAGTGCACACCAACACTCATACTCACATACACTGATACACACATACACAAACACACACACACACACACACACACACACACAGACTTGAAATATTTTAGCTCATCTGATACTTTTGATCATAGCCTAGTACATGAAATCTCCATCCTACTGATACTTATTGAGCTCAATTATTTACATGGGTATCAGTCAGGCAACAAGACAAATTCTATTCTTCCAGTTCGGTATCTGGCTCTCTCAATACTCCCACTCCTCTATGAGTTTTAATTACATTTGTGGTCACAACTTCAGACTCCAAAATCAGAGTTCTTGACAACGTGTAAGAGCGACCATCTATTCTGCTTGACTAAATTGTACTGGGACAGTCTTGAAAGGGCAATGAAAGAAGGTACGGTTTGTCTCACCTCATTGTTAACATATTCGTGGATTTTAATTGGAAAAGGGCATTTGGAAAGTGGGAGGGACACAGAATGAGTTCCAACTATATATAATCGCAACATTTACAGGAAATCAGCAAAGGAAATGTTGCCTGCACATGCTTTAATGATATTGGAGTTATTAATAGATCACAGTTATCCGTTTATCTACAACAAACCTCGACATGATGTGCGAAAAACACCAGCATTTCTGAGTTTTCAGAACCATAGATAAAAGGTGAATGTTTCCGAGAAGTCTGTCACATAATGTTATAAGGAAGATATAGCTTTCACTTTTTTAAGACTCTTCAACCTTTTACAGCAGAAAACAGGACAGATCTTCCCATACTTATTGTTTGTACTTCGCTGCTCTGTATAAACCCGTTTTTGGTTAAATTTTTACTCTAAACGTCTGATGCTTGGTGGTGTATGTAAATTAGTGGTTTGACATTTTCAAGTGCAATTTCTGCCAGACTTCCTTCAGGCAGCAAGGCTTAATCTTATCACTTACAATATTGCCAGTTATTTTGTTTTAATAACTTTTTACTAATGGGAATACTCACGATGCGAGGAAAACATGCTCGTGCAAAATTCTGTTTTTAGTTCTGAATGACGGAGTTATAGCTGGGGGCAGGGAAATTATGATATGGTGAGGAATGACTTAGGATGTGTGGATTGGAAAAATAGGCTTCAAGGGAAGGACACAAATGACATGTGGAACTTATTCAACGAGCAGCTATTTGGTGTCCTTGATAAGTATGCACCAGTCAGGCAGGGAGGAAAGAGTCTTGTGAGGGAGCCGTGGTTTTATAAGGAATTGGAATCCCTTGTAAAAGGGAAGAGGGCGGCCTATATAAAGATGAGGCATGAAGGTTCAGTTGGGGCGATTGAGAGTTATAAGGTAACCAGGAAGGATCTAAAGAGAGGGGTAAGCGCATCGAGAAGGGGACATGAAAAGTCCTTGGTTGGTAGTATTAGGGAAAACCCTAAGGCTTTCTATAGGTATGTCAGGAATAAAAGGATGACTATTGTAGGTATCGGTCCAGTCAAAGATAGTAGTGGGAAGTTGTGCGTGGAGGCAGACGAGATTGGAGAGACACTAAATCAATATCTTTCGTCAGTATTCACTCAGGAACAGGACGTTGTTGCTGATGTGAATATTGAGTCACAAGTGATTGGAATGGATGGCTTTGAGGTATGTAGGGAAGAGGTCCCGGGAATACTGGAAAGGGAGAAAATAGATAAGTCCCCTGGGCCTGATGGCATTTACCTTGGATCCTCTGGGAAGCTAGGGAGGAGATAGCGGAGCCATTGGCCTTGATTTTTATATCGTCGTTGTCTGCAGGAATAGTGCCAGCAGACTGGAGGATAGCGAATGTGGTCCCCTTGTTCAAGAAGGGGAGTAGGGACAGACCTAGTAACTATAGGCCAGTGAGTCTCACTTCTGTTGTGGGCAAAGTCTTAGAGAGAATTGTAAGGGATAGGATTTATGAACATCTGGATAGGAAAAATGTGATCAAAGATAGTCAGCATGGTTTTGTGAAGGGCAGGTCGTGCCTCACAAACCTTATTGAGTTCTTTGAGAAGGTGACCAAGGAAGTGGACGAGGGTAAAGCAGTAGATGTGGTGTATATGGATTTTAGCAAAGCGTTCGATAAGGTACCCCATGGCAGGCTACTGCAAACATTACGGAGGTATGGCATTGAGGGTTCATTAGAGGTTTGGATTAGGAATTGGTTGGCTGGAAGGAGACAGAGCGTAGTATTTGATGGTAAAGTTTCATCTTGGAGTGCAGTTACTAGCGGTGTTCCACAAGGATCTGTTTTGGAACCATTGCTGTTTGTCATTTTTATAAATGACCTGGAGGAGGGGCTTGAAGGCTGGGTGAGCAAGTTTGCGGATGACACGAAAGTCGGTGGAGGGGTGGACAGCGAATAAGGATGTGGCAGGTTACAGTGGGATATAGATAAGTTGCAGATCTGGGCAGAAAGGTGGCAAATGGAGTTCAATGTAGCTAAGTGTGAAGTCATTCACTTTGGTAGGAGTAACAAGAAGATGGATTACTGGGCTAATGGTAGGCTACTTGGTAGTGTGGATGAGCAGAGGGATTTTGGTGTCCATGTACACAAATCTCTTGAAAGTTGCCCCCCAGGTAAATAGTGCTGTGAAGAACGCATATGGCGTACTGGGCTTTATTGGTAGAGGAATTGAGTTCCGGAGTCCTGAGGTCATGTTGCAGTTGTATAAGACTCTGGTGCGGCCGCATCTGGAATATTGTGTACAGTTTTGGTCGCCATACTATAGGAAGGATGTGGAGGCATTGGAACGGGTGCAGAGGAGGTTTACCAGGATGTTGCCTGGCATGGTCGGAAGATCGTATGAGGAAATGCTGAGGCACTTGGTGTTGTTTTCATTGGAGAAAAGAAGGTTTAGGGGAGATTTGATAGAGGTGTACAAGATGATTAAGGGTTGAGATAGGGTTGACAGTGAGAACCTTTTTCCGCGTATGGAGTCAGCTGTTACTAGGGGACACAGCTTTGAATTAAGGGGAGCTTGGTATAGGACAGATGTTAGGGGTAGATTCTTTTCTCAGCGAGTCGTGAGTTGATGGAATGCCCTGCCAGTAGCAGTGGTGGACTCTCCCTCTTTATGGTCATTTAAGTGGGCATTGGATAAGCATATGGAGGTTATTGTACTCGTGTAGGTAAGTTAGGCTTCGGTCGACGCAACATCGAGGGCTGAAGGGCCTATACTGCGCTGTATTTTTCTATGTTCTATGTTCTATGTTCTAAGTATCAAATTATTCATATTTCTCAACAGAATGTGCACGTACAGATATCGGACCAGCAACAAACCTGGATAATCTCCATGAGTCAGATAACAGATGAATAATGATATTTTGAGTTCTACAAACTTGACTACAAACAAATACCAATTTGGAGACACATTTTCTTTGCAATTTTAAAATCTTACACCACTGGAAATGGGTGCTCGCTCTGGGTCTCTGTAATTTCTCACAGCTCCCTATGTTCACCTGATTTTGGCGGCTGAGGTAGATGCAAGATTGATATGATAGTTACTTTGCCGATTAGATTCCATCCAGTATGCAAACAGGCCCTCCAGCCCAACAAATCCACACTGACCCATTCCCCGACCTTGCATTTATCCCTGAGTAATGCAGCCTAACATGACCAACTCAACTGACCTGCACACCTCAGGATTGTGGGAAGGTGCCCCAAGCAGACACAGGGGGAATTTGCCAGTCTGTCTAATGCAGGAATCAAACCCGGGGGCCGTGGCACTGTGAGGCAGCAGTGCTCACCACTGAGGTACCATGCCACCCTTGTTCAGATATCGATAATCATGCCATTGAATGAGGAAGGAAGGCAAAAAAAAATCAGTCTCTTATTGCAGAGACTATTCATTTGCTAATTCTGTGCCAGGAGTATTACTTCCCATTTGTCGAACCAACCCTGACTGTCATCCAGGGCTTTCTCACATGGTTGAACACAACTGTTCACAGGAAACAATGCTAGAAAACTGTTACAGTCGTAGTCTGGAGTTGAAATCAGTGTCTTCCAATACAATGACCATGAGCCTTTGCGCAAGGTGTGAGGCAACAAGTAAAATATTTTCCAGCAAAAAAAAACTGTCATTAAAATAAACCATAACTTTGAATGATGAACAAATTCGGCTCGAAGACCACTTCGGTTCTTCACTGTATCCCTCCTGTTCAGAATGGCCCAATAACTGCTTGTTGTGCACAAAACAGCTCGGAGCGAACGTTAAGGACAGATCATGTGAAAGGGCGAAATGGCCTATTTTGGGTCAAATCTTTCCAGAAGACGTTTACTCATCCACACTCATTGTAGATCAGGATACGGTAGTGTGACCGCTTTCCGGATTCAAAATACTGGGAATCCCATTGCTGAGGAGAGCTTTGCCTTCTCATTCTCAATGTTTATCTTCCATTCAACACTCCAATGGGAATTCTTTATGAAAACTCACTAAGCTCATGGAGAAGGGAACCGGGGTGGATGGTTCCAAATATCTCCTAAAACTGGTGATGGACAAAGGCCCTCAGGCCCAAAAGGCGATATGGGAATCCTGTGTAAATATTTGTCATGGGTTACCAAATTTGGTAAAATATGGAAAGAGATACAGGAACAGGATACAGTAAAGTCTCATGTCATATAATTCCAGCTTGGGACATTTCATGCTGACTGTAGTTTTACACAGGTCTGGATTAATAAAATTCAAATAATCTGAACTGGTTTTCATCCAATTCATTTACTGGTACCATCCGAAGTTTATTTCAAACAGGCAGTCACCTGCAAACTAATTAACATTGTGGAAATCTTTATAAAATTGATTTCAGTTATGTAAATCAGAATGTTTGGTTTCAGCCATTTATTTATAATTTTATCTTGTGATAATCTAAAGTTCTGAATCTGGGGAACACGATTCCAATTTGTTGGATTATTCTTCAATTCTCAAGTATTTTATGCATTTTCAACTTAAGATTCATGCAGTATCTCTTGTTTGCCCGAAATATGTGTGAGTTTAATTATTTCATCAAATGAACCCGCTGATCATTGTTGCGTTTCAATTTTAGACAGAGAATCCGAATATCATGTGTTACTCTCTGTACATTTTGGAAGGACCCTCATATATATGAAAAAGATATGTCTGTGCATCTGCCATTTCAAAGTGAGAATACTTTGAGTCAGATATACTTGGTCCTGCCCTTCGGATAATGGGGAGAGATGTCAAAATAGAGAATTGCATCAATTTTCTTTTATTCACTTACGGAATGTGAGTTTCTCGAGCTAAGCTCGCATTTATTGCACATCTGTATTTGCCCAGAGATTTAGTCAATTGGCAACAACATTGTTGTGGGTCTGCAATTACATGCAGAACAAATCAGGTAAAGGATAACAGATTTCCTTTCCGAAAGGGCATGGGTAAATCAGATGAGTTCTTTTTTCAAATTTCTACAACGAATTCATCTTTGTCAATCGTCTCCCAATTCCAGGTTCGTTATTGAACACAAAACTCGCCATCTGCCATGGCGGGATATGAACCCACATCCCAACAACATCAGCTGAGTTTCGAGATTAATAGTCTAGCGATAATACCACTCGTTTATGGACTTCTTGAATTGACATTAGGTCTACGCCATGGATATTGGTGATTCAGCTCAAAATTTCTTCGTGAAGCTGTATTTGAGCCATACAGATAAACAGCACAGACACAGACACTTCTGTCTAATTTATCCATGTTGACGAGATATCTTGAATAAATCTCATCCCGTTTGCCAGCATTTGACCCATATCCCTCTTAACCACCATTTCAATTCAGATCCCCGTTCAGATGCCTATTAAATGTTGCAATTCTACCAGCCTCCACCACTTCCTCTGGCAGCTCATTCTATACATGCATGAAAAAGGTACCTCTGATGTCCTTTTTAAATTCTTCCAGTCTCATCTCAAATCTATGCCCCCTATATCTGGATTGCCTCACCCCAGGGAAAATACTTTGGTTATTTATCCCATCCATGCCTCTCATGATTTTATAAACCTCCACATGGTCATCCCTCAACCTTCGCCAATCCAGGGAAAACCGCCCCAGTCTAGTCAACCACTCCCGATAGCACAGACCCACCATTCATAGCAACATCCTTGTAATTTTTTTTCTGAACTCTTTCAAGTTTCACAACATCCTTCCTCGAGCAGGGAGAACAGGATTGCACCCAGTATTCCAAAAGTGGCATAACAAACGTCCTGTACATCCGCAAGATGACCTCCCAATTCCTATACTCAATGCACTGACCAATAAAGGCAAGCATACAGAGCACCTTCTTCAATATCTTGTCTACCTGCCACTCTCCATTCAAGGAGCGAAGAAACTGCACTCCAACATCACTTAGTTCAGCAGCATGTCCCAGGAAGTTAGAATACTCCCGTGGAGCCAACTTTCATCCATGTATTCATCTGACCAATTCCATTCGGAGTAATTTCCACATTCTAAATCTCTCTGGGTAAAGAATTTTCACCTGCATTGTCTATAGTTTTCATTTCTGACCACCACTGTTTCCAAATAAATGTCAATATAACTCCACTCTCCCATCTCATCAGTGCAGTAAGATATTCATGATTTGAAATAGCTTTAGTATGTGAAACTTTCCTTTATTTCTCCTGGAGTCAGATGATTCCTGGCCTATTGAGTCTTCCATGATGTTGTAACGTCCACTTACGCTCGTATTTTTTGGACCATATTTCTTTTGTGCTCATTCAATGGAAACTGGAACGTTATTGTAATCCATTTCAACTCTTTTCTAATCGAATAATTTATTAACCGTAAGAGGGACAGTAACATTTTTGTAGAAATTTCCATGTTCAGAAATGCCAAAATTGGAAGAATTGATTTTATTTTCAAATGTACTTCACTTTCAAGTTGCAATTTCACGAAGATGTTTAGTTTATACACCAACCTATATTGGATCTGTGCACTCAACGCCAAATTACACTGTCTAATGAAAGCTGATTTAGACTTTAATTTATTTTTCTTCGACATTTCTGCAAGTAACTTTGAGAACCACTGCCTATCCGTTCCAATTGGAAATGTTCAGCACGGACAGAAGGAGATGCGTGTCCAAGCTGAAACACTTAGAGCATTATCCGAATAAAGGAGAAAGTGAAGGTTTTCCAGTTGATTCATCGACATTCTGAAAGAGCGATCAATTCTACTGTCCAAGAGTGGACACTTGTCGAACATAACTGCTGGCAACAGGAGGAGGTCTTGAAGACTGGGGAGGGAAACATATCTGTCATCAACTAGATAAAAATAATCCGAACTGATCAATTGTTTTTTTTGTAACTTTTCTCACACAAAATCTAAGTCTGGGAGATCAGTAGCAGTGAATGGAATACTGGGGATTTCAAAAACAACAATTGGACAAAATATAGTTTCGAACTGGACGACCGGAAAAATGCACCCGCAGTTTATGTTTGTTTCCAGTTTTAAATCCAGGGATTTAAACGCGACTAAATAGCGAATAAAACTGAAAAAGCCTAACACTGGATCAATGGCCTCGCTTTGGGAATGTTCTTGGGGAAATCTGCAAATAAAATAACATACTGTTTATATGCCAATGGTTTGAATGAATTCAAACGTAGTAGTGATTTTGCTTTTCATCAGAGGAATACAGACCCTCATGTCACATACCCGATCCTGAACGCTTGTGTGCAGTGTCTGATTTTGTGTGCAGTTTAATCCAGCACAAGCTGCTCCCAGGATGCTCAGTGCAGGTGAGAAGCTGTTCCGCTGCTGCATTCCATTCACTGGAAAAGGCTGGTATCAGTGTCTGGAAAAATATCCTGGGATGTGCTGGCGATGAATGGAGGAGCATTCTAACAGGTTCCTTGAGAGTCGGAAAGTGGCAGCAGCTGTTTTCAAACACGTGGAGGGGAACGAGACACTGTACACCATGTGATACCACCCTTCGTATTCCTGGGTCCACTTTCTGTCACTGGGCCCCTTTTTCACTAAAAAAGACAGAAAACAGCAGCAAGCTCCCAAGACCACCCCTCCAGCTGTATTCCTACTATATCTATAACATTGTGAAAAACCATGGCTGAGAGTTTGAAGACCTCCTTGATGTTTTACGAAAACTTGGTGAGCTGGCTTTAATGGAGTCTCTAAGAAGAGGATTATGATTTGGAATGGCGATTTACTTCTGAGCTTTACCTCTGTTGTAGGAAAGGTTTTGTAAAGAGATATATGATTTCGTCAAGAACCGGTCGTGTCTCACAAACCACCTTGAGTTTTTTTGAGAAGGTTAGCATGTAGATGAGGGTAGGGCAGTTGAGGTGGTTTACATGAACTCTACTAAAGCCTTTGATCAGATTCCACATGGTAGGCTGTTGGAGAAAATGCAGAATCATGGATTGAGGGTGATTTCGCAGTTTGGATTAGAACCTGGCTTTCTGAAAAAAGGCAGCGAGTGGTGGTTGATTGTAAATATTCAGCTTGGAGTCCGATGACGAGTGTTATTCCACAAGGATCTGTTTTGGGACCACTGTTGTTTGTCATTTTTATCAATGACTTGGACAGAGCGGAGGCGGATGGATTACTACATTTGCAGATGACACTAAAGTCGGTGAAGTAAGTGGACAGCGTGAGAGAATGTTACATGTTTCAGGCGGTTTTGGATAAACTGCGGAACTGGGCTGAGATGTGGCAAATGGAGTTCAATGCAGCTAATTGTGAGGTGATGTACTTTGGGAAGAATAAGAGGAAGGCACAGTGCTGGGGCAATGGAAAGATTACTGGTAGTGTGGAGAAACAGAGGGAACTTGGAAGCCATGTACATTGATCCCAGAAAGTTGCCACCCAGATTGATAGTGTTGTTAAGAAGGCATACATTGTGTCAGGTTTCATTGGTAATGGAATAGAGTTCTGGAGCCGCAATACCATGCTGCAAATATACAATAAGATAATGCAGCCACACTTAGAATAACGTGTACAGTTCTGTTCGCTATATTTCGGGACGGAGGTGAAAGTATTGGTAAAGGTGCAGAGGAAATTTACGAGGATGTTGCCTGGTCTGGAGTGAGAATCTCATGAGGGAAGGCTGAGAGACTTCGGTCTGTACTCATGGGAAAGAAGCAGGCTACGAGGGGATTTGATAGACATGAAAAGGTGATAAGAGGATTAGATAGGGTTGGCAATGAGGTCTTTTCCGAGGATGATGACGTCAGCTTATACGAGTGGGTATGACTACAAATGAAGGGATGATAGATTTAAGAAAGGTGACAGAAGCAAGTTCTTTACTCAGAGAATGGTAAAGGCGTGGAATTCCCCACCTGCCAATGTAGTTAACTCACCCACATTTGGGAGTGTTTCACAATCCTTTGGTAAGCACATGGATGATGATGGGATAGTGAAGTTGGACGAGCTGAGAATAGTTCACAGGTTGGCGCAACATCGAGGGCTGCAGGGCCTGTTCTGTTTTGTATTAGTCTATGTTCTATTTGTGGCGGCTGATTTTTGTTGGTGACGTCATGCACTGGATGTGGGCAGGGACCTTCAGCTTTTGTAGATCAGTTTGTGATGTGGTGCTGATTATTAGTTGTAGCATTTTGACGATGAGTGTGACGTCTTGTGTGATGCGGGGTGTTGAGTTGGTGTCATTGTATGGTAGGATGTTCAGTGTGAGCTGTTGCGTTTCTGATTGTATGTGTGATACAGTTCTGGTTGGAGGCTGCTTAATTTAGTTCATGTGAGTGTTATACCATGGAAAAAAATACGCTATTTTTCCTGTCAATTTATCTACCTGTTCTTCATGATTTGCTAAGGCTGACCATACTTCTTGTTACTGTCCTGTTTGGAAAATGTAATCCCCACGTTACCAATAATCAGGATACACTTTTCTTAATCTATTCCATCACTTGAAGCAGCTTTGACTTTAATAAGTTTATTGAGGGTAACGTGAAACCTTCGTTTTCTTCACTCTCTTCATGGTGATTTCGAATATGAAATTGAAATTACTTAGACTGCTGAAAAGTCATACCGATATGTTCTTGTGTCAGTACTGTCCAAACAAAACAATGTCGGGGTAAACATAACGCATTATGTGGGAAAACACCAGGGAACTAATAACAGGGAACGATGAACATCCTTGAACCAAAAGCAGACAAGTGAGCAACAGTGACAAAGACCTCAATCAATCCTGTAAAAAGACAGGAGCTGCAGAAAGGTAGTCAAACATCTGAGAGTGTAACTAATGCCTGACAGATCAGAAAATTAAATTTTTAGAGATGGCTTCAAGGTAATGCTAAATTGCTGTGAAAAATATTTTCTTTTTGTAAAAAGCAACAAACGTTATCGAAATATCTGAAGAGAAGGTTGCAATTATGTTTTGTTATCTGACTTATTTTGAAGAAAACAATTATTTAAGTTGTTGTTCTCTTTGTGTCTTTTTGCGTTCAATGAACTGTGAGCGATGTGGAGAACGACCTAACTCAAAGGAGCTTCGAAGTTCCCGTTCTTGTGTAAGGACGAAATGTCTTTGGACGAGTAAAACCGTGTGTATCAACAGTCAGAAGGCACCTTCAGAGAAGATGGCACAAGCTGCAATAATACAAATTCGAAAGATTTCTAATATTCTTTCATCGTTTTTGGAAAACCAGGTGAGGTGTTACTTATTGTGTTCGCTTTTAGAAATATATTTAGTTTGGAGCTAGCAATCACCTTTATTTCATCCAACCAAAGTTGTGAGAATGTCGATATTTATTCAAGAAAAGGAAGTGTCACTTTTTCCTCAATTACGCTGCTGTCCAGTTTTACTTGTCCTCAAGTGTCCACATTCTATTTTACCATCACGTCTGCGAGTACCAGTCGTCATTAGGTTTCACTGCATTAAAACAAAATCATCATGCCGTACATATTTCAGGATTGGGTTGGTGTTTGAGTTATCCAGGGTATCTGAGCTTGTCATGATTTGAGCGATTGGTTGTGTTGCAGTGTGTTGAAATTCCACAGGCAACATCTTTCAAATACCTGCCATGTACCGTCGTATCTATCGACATCACATATCATAAGGATCGTTTTAAGAATGCACCTTAGTTAAAAATCCTTACAAGCTGGTAATCTGAAATCTCTATATTGACCTTATTGGGCAATATCGTCTGCTTTCTGGTCCCATCATGGATTTGAAAAGACATTATCTGTGAAGGATGCAATTATTTATTTTGTGTTACGTGTTCCTTCACATTAGAGTTTCTCATGGCCCAGGTACATTTTGCTATATTTCTGAAAGAATCGGAACGGCAAAGATTTGGACAGAAAAACCTTAATTCCACGTTCAAAAAGGATGCAAGAAATGCAATCCAAATGTAAGACAAAGAGGTAAAAACAATGACTGCAGATGCTGGAAACCAGATTCTGGATTAGTGGTGCTGGAAGAGCACAGCAGTTTTTACCTCGTTGATTTTAACCCGACTGCGAATCCTCTTGTAAAGATGCCTGCCTTGAAGAGGTTTTCCTCCTCTCTCTACAAGAATCTCAGGGAGTCCCTCTCCCACTGCAACTCCCAGGTCATTGACTCTATGCTACTTTCTCGCCACCCACACCCTCCTCGAGCTTATCTCTCCACGCTTCAGGCTCAATGCCTTTATTCCTGATGAAGGGCTTTTGCCCGAAACGTCGATTTCGAAGCTACATAGATGCTGCCTGAACTGCTGTGCTCTTCCAGCACCACTAATCCAGAGGCAGAGAATACAGTCTAGTTCCCGCCACTCGCAGACAGGAGAAAGTACAATCAGTGCGAATTAACTACTTTCAGTGGAAATATAGGGAACTGACGGACAAGGGATCATTAAAATCTGGTGTCACATGTAGGGGAGAAAGTGAGGACTGCAGATGCTGGAGATCAGAGCAGAAAATGTCTTGCTGGAAAAGCGCAGCAGGTCAGGCAGCATCCAAGGAGCAGGAGAATCGACGTTTCGGGCATAAGCCCTGAAGAAGATTCTCCTGTTCCTTGGATGCTGCCTGAAGTGCTGCGCTTTTCCAGCAACACATTTTCAGCTCACACGTAGATGCAATTGTACGCATAAGGAATGCACAAACACGCTAATGGAGCATTGTTACCTCGATATTCATGAACACCGCACACATTGCAATCGAATTTAATTCTGTGAGCTTATTCTTTTTAAACCAATAACAGTGAGTTGCTTTTTTGAACGTTTCCAGCCCACCTGGGGATTGGATACACCGGTGATGCTGCATTGGAAGGAGTCGGAAAATTCTGAAACAGTATAGAGTGGAGCAGTTGTGAAGTGTTTGCAGGATGGTGTGCATTCAGTGATGGGAGTCGTGGTCCTCCGAATCACCTTCGGACCTGTTCATCAGGGGATTCGAGCTTGTGGGCTTTGTTCATACACTTGAAAAGGACTGATGAGTTTTTGTAAGACACCTGAAACCTGCTCCACAATGTTGTATCATTCTGCGTGAGCAGTGGCTGAATTGCATTTACCAACTGTTAAATGGGATGCGAAAGGAAGCACGCTGCTGTTTCTATAACGGTTTGAACTCTCTGTCTGCCACTGTACAACAAAGTACACATGGATGGATTCCAACTCTAAAACATTCTGCTCCATCTACCAACGATTTGCTTTGTTCAGTCACATGAAGTTCCAAGGTTGAAACTACACAAACACTCATATATTTTCCCCTACATTGACTGCTGATCTCAACAGGGGTTAATGTGCAGCACAGAGAATGCATGGTCATTCTGGCTCAGGAGGAAGGGATTTTGCGATTTCATACAGAGGTCTGGCACTGATGGATTTTATAAACCTGTATTACATGGTATTACTAGTGGACATACAGGTGTGAACCTCAATAATTGAAACGACAAATTCTGAACGAATTACTGGATTCATCCGGACTTCCATATTTGCATTGTATATGAGTATTGTGTTCCAGATCATACCCATTTCCGACATGAAATTACTCCTTTGAATCACTCCATTCTCTCAATAGATCTCCTGCAAAACCTGGAATCATTTTATGTTCAGCTGATGAGTGTACTTTTCATTACCCCAACATATACATTTTGCAACCAGGTCTATCACAGCTCTCCTCTGTTTCCTTTGCAACAAGGAGAACAATCTCAGTTTCTCTAAATGACTGATACCTTAATATCTGATTGCTATCGATAAGGTAAACATCTTGCTGGTCATGTGACATTGTCAACTTGCCTGCATCAATGCAGCCCTCAACAATATCAAAGGAAGTGAACATCTTTTAGGACAAAGCACTGTTCCTGATTGATGTCCCATGCACCACCTTCAACTTGCATTCTTTCCACCCCCGAGGCAGAGTGGCTTCATTTTGTTAAAACAGTATCCTTCCAGACCATAGCGCTGCTCTCTCATTTGGGAGAGATGACTGCAGCTGGTTTAAGCCGAAGGTTACCACAACACTAGCAATGGAAGAGGTTGAGCAGGAGGATCATCTGTTCGGAATTGATATTCTTGATGTGTATCAGCACCACCCATACCCATTGAAAAAATGCTGTTTTAAAACACCTAATCATGAACAAAATTCATGCATTACAGAGATTGGTAAGGTCGTTACTCTGGATGGGGATTACAGAAATGCGTTGGCTTGTCAGGCTGGTGGCGCATTACTGTTCTTGGGAGAGTTATGATGCTGCAGGGAATTAAACAAATGCAGAACGCTGGTGGGGACTTTAGAAGTAGGGTTATTTGGCTGGAGGGACATTACACATTCTGAGGGTGTTGAGAGGCTGGAGGGGGGTTACAAAGATAGTGAGCTTTAAGATTGTAGTGTAGGTACAAAAATAGGAAGGATTGTGAAGTTGAAGTGGGATTTCAGAGATCGGATAGTTTGACAGGATGGAGGAGGCTTACGAAGATATGGAGGGTGGTTTGTCTGGAGTACATTACACAGACTGGGGGGGTTCATAGGCTTCTGCGGATCACAGACATAGGCAGGATTGTGAGGTTGGAGAGAGATGACAGAGATGGCAAGAGCTGCGAGGCTGGAGAAGGATTACAGAGAATGGAGAGTTATTACTGATATAGAGAGGGTTCTCAGGCTGAAGGGACATTACACTGACGGGGAGGGTTGTGAGACTGGAGGAGAATTACAGAGGTAGAGAACGATCTGAGCCTGGAAGTGAAGTACAGGGATAGAGAGGGATGTGAGGCTGGAGGTTGTTACAGAGATAGGGAAGATCATCAGGCTGCAGAGGTATTAAAGAGATAGGGAGAGTTGTTATGCTGGAGGGGAACATCAATAGGGAGATTGATTTGGATGGACGGGCATTACATCGACTGGGAGCGTTGAGTGGCTTGATGGGGAATTACAGAGATGGGGCATTTAGGGCCTAGACGGAGATTACACAGACACTGAGCATTGAGAAGCTGGTGGGGGATTGCAGAGATAGGAAGAGTTGTGAGGGGAGAGGGTGATGCAGGATTACGTAGATATGGAGGGTGGTTTGTCTGGAGTACATTACACAGACTGGGAGGGCTCATAGGCTTCGATTTGAGTTTGGGGGAATACAGAGATAGGGATGGTTGTGGGTCTAGAGCAGGATTACAAGGAAAGGAAGGTTTTTGAGGCTCGATGGAGGTAAGTGACATCAGGTGTTTGGTGAAGGTGAAGGGGCATTACAGAGATCTGGAGATTTGTTCTGTAGCAGCGGGATTAGATAATCTGTGCTTCGTCATTAATGGCACAAAATAGACTGGGAGGGTTGAGAGGCCGAAGGAGGATTGCAGATATAGGAATGGTTGTGAGGCTGGATGGTGATACCGAGAGGAAAGGTTGTGAGGCTGGAGGGTTATGACAGAAGGAGGCATGGTGTGAGGCTGTAGGGAGACTACAGATATCGGAAGGGTTGTGATTACGAGGTTAGATTCCCTACAGCGTGGAAACAGGCCGGTCGGCCCAACAAGGCCACAAAATCCCTCCAAAGAGTAACCAGCCTAGACCCATTTTCCTCTGACTATGGGCAATTTTTAATGCTCAATTCAGCTGGGCTGAACATCTTTGGACTGTGCGAGGGAACCGGAGCCTGCGGGGGAAACGCAAGCAGAAACAGGGAGAATGTGCAAACACCACACAGACAGTTACCCAAGGCTGGAATAGAACCTTTGTCGCCTTCGTTCTGAGGCAGCAGTACTAACCACTGATTCACAATGGTGTCAGGTCTGTATTGAATTTACACATATACCAACCGTGTTCCCTCCTGAGGGTGCGCTTCAAGAGAAGCGTTGTTGCCTGTTCTTTGACAATTGTTTTTTTCTCTCTCTCTCACTCACTCAACACAAGCACACACACTCCTTTAATTAGAAGTTTTGAATATAGTAAGTTGACAATTCACACAAATGATTTACGAAAATATCCAATTTCTCAGAAGGGATTTTAATCTCTATTTCTCGGAGGGTCCTCTGGACCCTAATTCCTTAACTCTTGATTCTCAAGTTCATCTGTCTTTGTGGATCCTGAGGGTTGGCATATAAGTCTTGCTATTGATGCACCAAAGGTACCCCAGTTCTCTTGGTTTTTCTTTCTTCTGTCCTAACAAACAACTTCATTGTTGTTTCAGGACTGTCCACCCTTTTCTCATCTGTTTAATCAGTGCATACATATCTGTCCTGTACTGGTTAATGAGAGACCGTGGGGCACCCCTTTGACCTAATGAGAAATTAAATCGTATAACATTTTGCCAATTGTATAAAGCCTTTCGCTAAATTTCAGCATGTTTTTTTCATTATAGCCCTGGTCCAATTTTGCCAACAAAACATGTTTAAATTGATGAAAAGAGTCATTGTTTTCAGAACAGAAAATTGTATTTGGTCAACATTTGCATTGTAACAAACCAAATGCCTCGAAAAATCCATGAATTAAGTTTTAGCTATACGGGAAAATTCAGGGAAAGAACAAACAACAAATGGGGATGGATGGAAATGGCACTTGAAGTTATCATGAATTTTAGTGATAATAAAATTTCAATGAGATTTCTGAACTGATACTTTTTTGTTGGTGATGTTTGTGCTGTTGTCTTTCCTTGGTGAACTTTGTGATCAAGCCACTATACGAGGCAGAGAGACTATACATCGAGGGATAAGTCATAGCTCAGTTTTCGTTTTGATAAGATCATATGGGATTCAAGATTACATGGCAGCCTTAGGATGTCAATGTAAGTGTGCAGAAGCGATTTTTACCTCGGAAGGAACGAACATTGGTGAATGTTGAGAAAAAAAATTGTTGCGCTGTAGAACAGGCCTTAGACAAGTACACCTCCTTGACAAACGGATTGGCGTGGCTTGGGAGGACACAAGGCAATAGTTTAAAAGATAATGCATTGACACATAATCTACAGAGTGTGTGATTTTAAAAGAGTAATACTGGGCTGTGGTGATATCGAGAAAACAAGAACGATCATCCCGATGGAAACAGAACCATCTGGCCCTTGAAAAATTGCGAACGGCACAGGGTGGCAACTGCTTTGTTATTGGCCCCGAATGTTGCACCTGCATGCAGAACACATCGTACACTATAATTAATCTAGACGGCCTCATACGTTTGGAGGCAGATAAGGTTTATCAGGTATTGAAGCAATTTCATGATTACAATTCTCTGGGTGGCTGGAATGGCCACTAAGCGTTTCTTTGGTCTTTTACGTTCTGTATTCATTGTTTGCTCATGTTTATATTGTCTTTGTTTCCTGTGTCTTTATGGCACTTTTCCATTCATGTTGTAGAATCTTAACTAGCCGTGAGTCTATATACTGATGTTACTTTCCAGCATTCTCCACAGGGGAACAGGGACTCACTTGAGCTTTGGTTTCAACTGGTCTCGAGTCCACGGCGCTCCTGAGGTGCCTTTGACCACAAGGGGGTATTGAAGTTGGCTATCATTGGAGCAATATTAATGTCACGTGTGTCTGCTGAGATATTTGGCCAAAACTAGTTTGCTGACAGAACCTGCTGCGCTTTCCTCTGTAACTGTCAGTACCGAGAGAGATATTACCTGTTATTGTGCAAACCTATATTGTACAGGTTGTTGCAGAAACTTTTTATGTTATTGCAAAATTCTGTTCCTGTTCTTCAGAACTGAGGTGTGATAAAATCGAAATATCTTGCTGCAGCCTCTGGCCTATGGAAACAGTTGCGATGGACCAGGAACCACAGCAGCCTTGGAACCTTCAAGAGGAAAATAATTTACGTCATCGAAACAATGTGCTTTTCTTGAATCAAAGTCATAAAAAGGCCAATGATTGTTGTATTCGAGGATATTACATGGTTGGAATCCCACTCTTAGGGCGACCTCTCATCTCCCACAAGGTTTTCTGTAATAAACTGTAATTTACTTTGCTCTAAATTTGAATCTTGAGGTTTTTTTTAATCTACAAGAATTTGTTTGTTTCAAATCAGGATGTTTATTCTTGATTCAACTTGGCAGTTACTTGCAGTGAAGTGTGAGGGATTCTCACCGAAAAATAGTACAAATCTGGGAATTCCGTTACCACTAATACCATTGATGTCTGAACATCCTAGTTCTGGAATTCGCGCAAAATAATTTTCGAATAATGTAATAGATAAAAAAAACTGCCAGGAGTCTGGCACAAAAAAGGGAATGATACTGCTCAACAATTTCAGCGAGACTAGCAGCATCTCTGCATACACTTCTGATTTATCAGGCTTAAAACGTCATCTCTCTTTATGCATATTCGCTGCCAGAAGGCCTTAGTTTTCTGTTTGCATGTTTTTATGAAGATAGCTTAATCTCTGCTATACTCTATGTTCCTCTCTTATAGAATGGCCATATTATTCATCTTGAATTAATTTCATCAACTGGAAATTGTTTCCACTCTCTGAAAATCCAACAGCATATCTTTATTTTCGTCCTGAACCTAAAACAAGCCTCTTTAAGTGCAATGCTTGTCATAAACCATGAACGGATGAACCAACTTCCAGCACACAAGGCTCACATATCCTGGAGTAGAGCACCATTCCAGAAGCTCTGAAACCCGTGAGAAATTTCAGAAAGCTCATGTGCAATTTTCAAATAAACCAATCACAGCTGAAATATGTAAAACAGAAAGGGGAGGAGAGAGAGAGATTATTCATAAATACTAGCATCAGGTTGGCATAAATGAATGAATGTATAACGAATTCCCACCCTCCTTGGTAAATTATCAATTCTGAGTATTTTGCAATGTCATGTGGAAATGCATACTTGAAACCAGTTATTCAGGATATGCAATTGGTTTAGATCTGCTAACTAACACATAGAATTGCATGGGAAGAGTTGCCTTCCAGTGCAATATTGGAGGACTGACATCACTTTGGTCCTGTTATCTTCTGCCACGAACAAGGCTGTTCTATCAACGCTGATGGATTGGTTGTGCACACTGACTACATTGCATTAGAATAATAACAATTTACAAAACCTTCTACTGGATGGATTCAGGAGAGACAAGTGGCAACGTCCCCAGTGAGGTCAATCATTTCAATTTTGCTTCTGATCACAGATGTTGAAAACGCATGTCTGACTACTATACACAAATGCACTGAACAACTCTTCCAACAACTCTTTCAAGAACACTGCCAAAAATACTCAACCCCACTGCAATGAAGGTGTAGAAGTGTACTGTTGCTTCAAGGAAGTTTAAAGCTCACACAACTACCACACACCAAGTGTTCTGAACAGGGAAACAATGCAACATTTGGTCGAACAGCTAGTTATCTGGGTTGCCTGGAGACAACAAAACCGATTAAAATTCTGCCAATTAGTTTAAATAATACCCCAGAATTACCAAACTCAAATCAAGTTTGAAATAAGCGGATTCATAATCCACAAAGCGAATACACAATCGAGTGCTTTGGAAGGATATGACTGGGAAACGCTGAACAAATCAGAGAGAACTGCCAAGCGACCAATTTACGTAAACTACCCTCGAAACAGATGTCTGACCGGGACATTTATCCATCAACGACCTGTGGATATAAATCTTAATAAGAAGAAAATGACCAGAGGGAGATACAAAGAGAAGATTTACCAGCTAATTTGAAATTTGAATTTTTGGGAAATCTTAAACAACAGTTTTATCAGATGACTATTATAACAGGAAAATAAACGATGAGTTCGAGGATGGAGTTGTAAATAATTGTTATTCAAACATCCTCTGCTATATTTCACAGAAATAAATTTGATACGTTTGTACCTTCTGTTTGCTTCCCATCAACCGCTCGATTCTCTCACTGTTTTAGCACACAGTCACCAATTCCGTGTGTCCAAAGAAACTCGCCAAAAATCAACATTCGCCCCAACTGAGAAACAAGCTTCATTCCACAATCCTTCCACTGACATTGTCACAGGGTTGTGCTTCGCCCTGTTGTTAAAATTTTAAGGGTTCAGAAAAGATTTGCAAGAATTTTGCCGGGGTTTAGAGGGTTTGAAGTTTGAATCGATTATGGGCTATTTTCCCTTGAGCATCAGAAGCTTAAGTGGAAGATTATAGGCGTTAGCAAAATCACACGGGCATGAATTAAGAGATCAGCCAAGGAATTTTTCCAAGGTTAGGAGAAACAGAAACAAGAGGTGAGAGGGAAAAATGTAAAACGTTTTCTGAAATGCATCAGATTCACGCAGAGGGTGGCGTGTATGTGGAAGATACAGCCAAAGGGGGTTTCACGGGTGGGTCCAATGACAACATTTAAAACGCGTCCAGGTGAACAGGAAGGGTTTAGAAGGATATGAACAAGTTGCTGGCAAAGGACACGAGATCAGTTTCGGATATGTGGTCAGCGTGAATGAGTTGGACTGAACAGTCGGTTTCCATGCTGTATGACACTATCATTATGAGGCAACAACTTGATAACTGCCCTCCCTGGGGTTCCGGTACTAAACAATATTTCTGGTGCATATCAAGATGAGTGGAAACACAGTGGTTCAGTGAACACAGATGAAAAGACGCTTATTGGGAAATGCACAGGAATAATTGAGTGTAAGATTGAGATTTGATGCTGGGCAATGCCTAGTGCTTGAAATTTCTCAGTAGGTTAAAAATTAGAATGAAAGGGAAGATCACCATATTCTTTACCTGTTCTCTGAACCTAGCCTGGGTCACAGCGTAGATCGCAGTATTTGTGCAGCAACTCAGCATCTGGAGAATGAAGCCAATTTCTTGCAAGTGAGGAAGCAGAGAAGGAGCATCAGACACGTCACGTATGCGCTGAACTAAAGCGTTCACAGTAAACACTGCCCACAGCAGAATGAAATTGACAGAAATAGAAAACAGTAAAATGATGGATTTTCTACGGCTCTCCATTTCAATGTCTCTGGGATTTTCCTCATTACTGTGAGCCCGGAGTCTCCTACGGGCTCTGCTGCTCACTAAAATATGCCTGACGGTGAAAATGTTGAGGAGCAGAATCAGAGCAAAAGGGACACATGGTGTGAGAATGTAATGAACAACTTCAATTGAGACCCATAACAGCAATTGAGGATCAGAGATGGCCATACCGCAAAACATAGGATAATTCCCTAAACGATACCTATTGTTATACATAAAATACCAGGATGAGTTATTTAAACAACTCAGCACAGTCACTGTTCCAAGAACCAAAGCCACCGTTTTCTCTCTGCAATATTTCATTTTCAGCTTCTGGCAGGCAATGGCCAATAAACCGATCGAAGGTGAACGCCACGGTGAACCAGACAGAGCAGTCAGTGACTGCAAAAAGTAGGACAGCGTGAATGTTACACACATGTATATAATCCAGGAAAATAAAGTCTTCTCGATAAAGAGCAGGGATATGTCTCCATATTAGATCGAGGATCACCACCAGTAGGTCTGCCGCTGCCATGGCCACGAGGTAGAGAGTTACAGATCTGGAGAGTCCGCACTTTCCACGGGACAGGATTACAATGGTCACTAAATTAACTGAAAAAAAAATCGCATGTTTATAATGCACTAGGATGCATGATACTGCTAAATCCAAAATTCATCCCTGGTAAACTGTAACAGCGTTGTGCATCATCTGCAAGATACACTGTGACCTACCCCAACAACAACTTTCAAACTGCTTCCACCATGACCTTGAAGGATAGGTGCAGTGGATGTAGGAAGCGAAACCCCTGCACCTTCCCCACTGAGCCATGCAGCCACCAATCAGATAGAAAATAAAGTTTTCATTCCTTCGGTTTTAAAGGATCAAAATCCAGGAACCCCTTTCCAAAATACACAGTCGGGGGCTCTACACCAGAGGGATTGCACCATTCAAAGAAGGAAGCTCATCCCCACTTTGTCTGCGACAGTTGGTGTTAGGTAACAAATTCTGCATAATGAGAGGGGATCAGTGAACATGTGTACGTGTCTGACATAACGTGGTCAAGTGAGCGAGTGGATTGGTACGTGTGAAGAATGTGTGTGAATGCGTGTGTAGATGAGTGAGTGTGTATTTCTAAGATCATGAGTATCTGTGTGAGGCTTGATGTGCAAGTGTAAACAAGCTGAAGGAAGAGTTTGAGAGCGAGTGTATGAGTGCAGATGTGTGAGTAACAACGTGTACAAGAGTGAAGTTATGTCACTGTGTGTGTGAGTGTGTGTGTGTGAGACACAGAGAGAGGAGTCTGTGTGTGTGTGCGTGTGGAACTGTGAGCGAGACAGTGTATCATGGGACAGAGTGCCTGTAAGAGTGTGTGTGTGTGTGTCCAATGAATTGAAACGAGTGTGTAAGAGGCGGAAAGGGTGGGTGCGAGATAGAGCATGTGTAACAAAGTATGTGTCAGACAGTCTGTACATGGCAGACAGAGGATATGTCTATGACCCAGAGTATGTCTTTGAGAGAGAGTAGTGTGTGTATAAGATTATGAGAGAGAGATCAAGGGAGTGCATATGAGGGTGTTAGCGAGTTGGTGCATATGAGAGAGAATTTACGGGAATAAGAGATTCCCTATGTGATAGAGAGAGAGTCTTTAAGGAAGAGTGAGTGAGTGGATGTCTAATTATGTATATGTATCGCTGAGTGTGTAACATTTCTGAAACACAATGTCAAATGTTGCTAAGTTTTCTATATTAATTATATTTGGTCTCGCATAATAACAAAAAATGCTAAATGGATGCAGCAGATTTCAGCTGTTTCAACTTCACAGTAATACTTACATGGCCCTGATACCTTGAAATAACCTTAACTGTCTCTGCTAACTACAGTGTAGACTGGTCGAACATGGGTTACATTACACCACGTAAACGAAAGCAGTGAAGGTGAAACAGCAGTTCATGCACAAGTCACAATTGAGCAATCTGGAAAGCAGAAATTAGAAATCTAACAATGTAGAAACAGGCCATTTTGACCTAACAAGTCCACATTGACACTATGAAGAGTAATCCAGCCAATCCCATTCTCCTAACCTATTGCTCTACCTTTCCCTGACCCTTACCTAACCTTAACACCTTCGAAATTATGGGAATTAAACATAGCCAACTCATGCAAACTGCGCATTCTAACACTCCCGCAGGGGATTCACACAGACAGAGGGAGAGTTTACAAACTACCCACAGGCAATTGCCCAATGCTGGGCTCGAACCCAGCAAGTCAAATGCTCTGAAGCAGCAATGCTAACCACTGAGAAACCACGCCATCACGACCCCAGAAGCCAAATCAGGAGAATAAGAAAAGAATGGAACACAATTTGTTGAATTGATATCAGAGATTATCACTTACTAGGGACACTGATAACAGCAAGTAGCGGGAAGTATATCCTCTCGATCTTCTGAAATATCCGTTGTATCTTGGCTCTTTCATAATCTAATGAAACTATAATATTCAAATTCATGATGTCTCATCCATCAAAGGGTAGAAGGTAATTATGTGTAATGCAGCCAGTACATGTTCATACCAGTAAAGGGGAATCTTTAAATAGAGCAGAAAGGGCAGATCCTTAGAGACATCTTTTTTTTGTTGAGTTGGCACCGAGTCAGGTTGAACACCTGAGCTGTGTTGATAAATTTATGCATCGCATTTCCAGTCACCACGCAAGTGATTCCAATTAACTTCTCAATACAGGAGTATTTTTGTTTTATGTTTGAAACTGAAATCCTCTGCTGAAAGAGAATTCTGAAACTTGTAGAGTATACGAATCACTATTTTAACAAACACTAAAGTGTGACGCTAGTTGTAGGATGCTTGATAAAAGTATACGTAATTCATATTTTAGCTCATGTGTTGGAATCGGAGGAAACGAATTATTTTTAAATACCAAATATTATTGAAGGTACATTTGACAAATAAGTTACCTCACACTCATTGTAAGCGTTGTTTGAACTGCTGCTGGCTCAACAATTGCCGGGGAGCTGACGCAATGGTTGTTTGAGGGTTAGAACATAGAACATAGAACAGTACAGCACAGAACAGGCCCTTCTGCCCACGATGTTGTGCCAAACTTCTATCCTAGGTTAAGAACCCATGCATGTACCTATCCAAATGCCGCTTAAAGGTCACCAATGATTCTGACTCTACCACTCCCACGGGCAGCGCATTCCATGCCCCCACCACACTCTGGGTAAAGAACCCACCCCTGACAGCTCCCCTATATCTTCCACCCTTCACCTTAAATATATGTCCCCTTGAAACACTCTGTTGTAACCGGGGAAAAAGTTTCTGACTGTCTATTCTATCTATTCCCCTGATCATCTTATAAACCTCTATCAAGTCACCCCTCATCCTTCGCCGTTCCAACAAGAAAAGACCGAGAACTCTCAACCTATCCTCGTACGACCTATTCTCCATTCCAGGCAAAATCCTGGTAAATCTTCTCTGCACCCTCTCCAAACCTTCCACATCTTTCCTAAAGTGAGGCGACCAGAACTGCACACAGTACTCCACCTGTGGCCTAACCAAAGTCCTGTACAGCTGCAACATCACTTCACGACTCTTGAATTCAATCCCTCTGCTAATGAACGATAATACACCATAGGTCTTCTTACAAACTCTGTCCACCTGAGTGGCAACTTTCAAAGATCTATGTACATAGGCCCCAAGATCCCTCTGCTGCTCCACCTGACTAAGAACCCTACCATTAACCCTGTATTCCACAAATTCTGAAATAATTCGAGCTGTGTCCAGCGGAATGTTAAACATTGCAATTAATGCCAGAGGGATATGCAGCACAGAAGAAAGGCCCATTAGCGTCCGGCCTCTGTCATGATCGAAGCCAGCCAACAATTTAGACGAATCCAATTTTCCAGTACCGAGCCATTGTGCGGCGAGTCTTGTCGCATTTCAGGTCGCATTTCACAACATTGCCTTCCAGTTTCCTCCCACTCTCTGGATGGTTTAATTTTGTCTCGGTATCTCCTCGAAACCTCCGAACCCTGACCTTTCATCAAGACGCCATGTTCACTGATTACTTCATCGCAGAGATAACTCTCCCTGTCTACGCTCCTTGTGTCTTTCTCAGATGGTTAGAGCTGGTGCTAATAACGCCAAGGTCGTGGGTTCAATTCCCAAACTAACCATTTGTGTTGCTGAATTTTGTACGTGAGCAATGCTCGCAGTGTCAAAGCTGGTGCTCGTTTCGAGTTGGCACGGTGGCTCAGTGGTTAGGACTGCTTCCTCAACGCCCCAGTTTCCTGAGAATCATTTCCAGCCTCGGGCGACTGTCTGTGTGGCGTTTGCACATTTTCGTTATGTCTTGTGTGGGTTTCCTCCGGGTGTTCCAGTTACCTCCAAGAGTCCAATGATGCGCAGGTCTGGTCAAGTGGCCATGCTAAACAGCCCATAGTGTTAGGTGCATTATTCAGAGGACAAGGGGGTCTGGGTGGGTTATTCGTCAGTGGGTCATTGTGGACTGGTTGTGCCGAAGGGCCTTTTTCCACGCTGTAGGCAAACCAATCATCCCAATCATGCCCCCACCAACCCTAATATCCTCTGCTATGCAATAAACAACGTCAGTCTATTCCGTCTTACTTAATAAAGAAATGTCTTCAATGCAGGCAACATTCTGGTAACTCTCTTCAGCAACATACTCTTAAATACAGAATGCATCACAGCTGCAGAAAAGGAGGTTGCTGAAGAAGTCAGTATCGGTGGAATTCAGCAACAGATTTTTTTTCAAGTGTGTTCAGGAGGTATTGTTGACTCAATATGCACATCGGCCAACTATGGTGGAGGCCATTTTGGATTTGGGGAAAGCACCGAGTAGAGCCAGTTGTCAGATCGCTCAGTCGGAGAGCATTTTCGTTCAACTGACTACAAATGCAACAGCTTTACCTTAGCCACGGAGAGGGATATGAGTAGGTCGTGCAGCCAGGTATTGAATTGTGGGAGGCGACATTATACTGTTATTAGACAAGCCTTGAAGAATAAATTAGGAAACAGGTGTTCTAACGGAAATGTGCAACAGAAATGTTTGTGGAGCACTTGTTGTGAGTGTTGGATATTTTAGTCCAACGGAGGCACTTAAGTTGAAGTGTTCAGTTGAAGAGGCCTTGGATAAAAAGAACAGAGTAGCCTTTCATCAAGAGGAAGAAGGAAACCTACTTATGTTTGAGGAAGCAAGGATCTCGCGCAGCTTTAGAGAAACACATGGTAGTTGGAAATAACTCACAAATAGATTGAGGAGAGATAGACGGGGGCACTGAAAAGCCTTGGCGGGAAGCCAAAAGCATTTTACACATAAGGAATTAGGAAATGATGAGAGATAGAGTCGGCCAATGAGCCATGGCGGAGGGAATGTTTGCCTCGATTATGAACAGGGAGCGTAGTCCCTAAACGAGTGTTTTGCTAACATTACAGTGTGGAAACAGGCCCTTCGGCCGACAAGTCCACACCGAGCTGCCGAAGCACAACCCACCCACACCCGTACATTTACCCCTTGCCTAACACGACGGGCAATTTAGCATGGACAATTCACCTGACCTGCACATCTTTGGACTGGGGGAGGAAACCGGAGCACACCCACGCAGACACGGGAAAAGCGTGCAAACTCCACACAGTCGGTCGCCTGAGGTGGGAATTGTCTCAGGCGCTGTGAGGCAGCAGTGCTAACCACTATGCCACCTTGCCCCCCATCAAATTTGCTTTTGAGACAGAGACTTTGTTGTTCTGAAATTGAAGGTGTGTAATGCGCTTCTAAGAGAGAGTGAAAGCTGGCAAGCACCTGTCATGTGACTGACAATTGAAACATAACGTTAAGTTGTAAACTTTGGTTGTAACCTGGAAACCTCAATTGTTTTCACATCATTTCGAATTTAGACAATCAGTGTAAATTATGCCCCATCAAACACAAAACCAAATTGCATTCGAATTTTACTATTTTGAATCAATCGACTGTCCAATATTTGGAGTATAAGAAGCAGGCGTTTTGGACAGTTAACCAGAAAGATCAGTAAACCCACTTGAAAGTCTGCTTTGACCGCATATAAAACACCCATGCATCAGATGACCGAAGCCGACCCAGGAAGTTACACAAACAGACGAAGATCGACAGTGGGAATGTCAGCCCTGGTCTGGTTTTGAAAATTGGGCTTCTATAAATTTAACAGGGGTTTTATTGTATCAGTATATAGTTATAGCTTGGAAGGTCCATACGTACTCTTTCAGCAGAAGGAGACATAGAGTTGTAAATACTTCTTGTTTCATGTTCACTTTTCTCGTGACAGAATAAAATCTTTTTTTTGTTAAGTGGTGGAAATCTGGACAGCTCTTTGTCATTCATACTTCAGCAGAATATGAGGCGAAGTGAGGATTTTTCTGTGCATTTGCTCTAACTAGCAGAAGGGATAATTAGCAGAAGGGATTACTGCCGTGTCGGATGAGTTTGAGGGCTTGAGTACTTCAACTGGACATGTTTACACAGATCCTGTCAGAGACTTGGACAGATTTGAACAAATTTGTGGCAGGAAAGATCCCAGCAGATTTAAACAGATTTAAAGTCGTTTTCGAGATCTTAAATAAAACGTAGGTGAGACAATTTCCTAAATTTCAGTTACTTGTGATGGGTTAAATTAAAAGTGAGAGAAATGGCTCTTAAAATTGCGAAAGAAGTTCTGGGTTTTCAAACTGGTTCCCTAATTTGCCAAGAAAGGTTCGAAACAAAAGAAAAGAGCATACTGTTAGAATTAGTGAAGAGGGTAGAATTCTGCTTCATCAAGGACAGAAGGAAAACGGAAATTACAAGTGGGCTCCTCAAACACTTAGGTGTGTCAGAGAAACGCACAGGTGCAGTAAAGTTAGAAAAAGAAACTTTAATTACAATTGAGGAAAATGGAGTTAATAGATGATTAAATAAAGAGAGGGGAAACGAAAAGAGAAGATTCTGAGCTGAGCAACGAGAGAGAGAAGAAAGCGACGGACAAAAAGAGAGAGAAGCAAGGGAAAGGAGAGTGAAATGGGACTTCACAAATTAAGATTTATGGAGGAAAGTCAAGTAACAGGATGGAGATGAAGAGACAAGTTAGTGACAGATACGAATATGTTAAACTTCTGCCACGTCTTGATGAGAAAGATGTCGAAGCCTAATTTATTTTATTTGAACTATTGGCGAGGCAAATAGAGAGGTCAGTGGAATTGTGGGTAGTGCTAGTTCCATCTAAAGTCGTAGGCAGAGTCGGTGAGGTTTATGCAGTGCTGTCAGTTGAGCGGTGAAGACATAACGAAGAGTGTTTATGCATTGGGACCAAAAGCGTATAGACAGCTGTTCAGAAACATAATGAAGAACCCTGGACAGGCTTATGTTGAGGTCGAAAGACTTAAAATAATTATCTTGATAGATAGATGCAATTCTTAAAAAATAGATAAGACCTTTGAGACTCAAGGTGAGATTATACACGTGGAAGCGTTTAAAAACCCATATCCAGAGACAAGAAGAATTCATGTGGATGAACAGAAAGTTCAAGAAGTGAGACGAAGTGGCAGATTGGTGCAGAGGACTTTCATCCTGTGAGGGATATAAATTGGGAGAACTGGAAATCCTACAAGAAGAAACAAAGAGCAGGGAATACTGGAAATTGTTTACCGCAGGTTAAAAAAGGAAACTAACACTGTTGAAGGAAGACGAAAGGCCTCAGTTCTCCACTGTGCTAAAGTATTACACGTACACTCACAGCGCTGGTCCTGAAAGAAAAGCACGGTGGGAATAGATGTGGTAAAAGAAGCTAAGCTAATGGCATTAGTTAAAGTAGTAAAGGAAACCCAAGAAAAGTCGACAAGTTGCAGGAGAGTGCGCAACCACGAATGTTTGGAGTTCATGTCTAAACTTTTTCAAGAATTCGTCACTGTTGGTAAAGTTAACTCATAAAATACAGAGCGAGAAGGGAAAGAAATTATAATTTTGAGAGACACAGAATCGAATCAGTTTCTAATAGTAAGAGATGAATGCATTTGCACTCTTTCTGATCTGTTACCCAAGAGAGTGGTAATTTTTGGGAGAGACGGACAGAACTTCAGAATTGGTCGGGTTGGCGTGACCACTCAAGACTGGGGAAGTAACCGTGATACTGATCGACAGAGTGTCAGTTCCAGAAAGTCAATTTGTTCTTGGAAATGATTTGGCAGGATCCAAGGTGGGAGTGGCACCCCGTTTTGGGGAAAAGCCCAAGGAAGACCAGGTAACTGAGGACTTTAAAAAATACACTTGAATTTTCCAATACAGTGTGGGAACCAGATCCCACAGTCATAACTCATAGAGCAAAGCAAAAACTAAACAGAAAGAAAAAAGGAGCTGAGGTTCAGTTAGCGTGCATGTTGTTTGACATAATAGTGTTGGAAAAACCTGCACAAGAAGAGAGACAGGCGGAAGTGCTCAGCCCTGAAAGCCTCAAGAGCTTACAATCTAAAGATGAGACAATAACAGATATATATGTTGACGCGTACTCGGAAAAGAAGGCAGAGAATATTCCTGAGGGCTATTATCTTAAAGATGGAATCCTCAGAAGAAAATGGAGAGCACAACATGTTAGTGCAGAGTTTTCGGCACACTGTCCCAGCTGATCAAGGTCCTGCAGCAGTTTCTGATAACCCTCATCACAGTCCAAAATGCTGCCTTTTTTTCGGAGGATTGGCAAAGTTAATAATTATGCCATGCACTTTCTCATCCAAGTCTTTGAAAGTGAACACAAACAGCAATATGTATAACACTGAGCCCAAGGCCCAAGGTGCAGTACTAATCACAGGCCTCCAATCTGACAAGGATCCTTCCATTGTTGCCATCTGCTTCCGAACATCAAACTGTATACACAGTTGCTAAGGATGTACTGTTAAGCTTGTGTAAACGTCAGGTCAGACGGCATGTTTGTAATATGGTGAGCAGTTCTAGGGCGCCTGTATCTCATGTAAGATGTACTGCCTTGGAGGCAGATGCAGTAAACGCTCTGATAAACGAGAAGCTTACCATAAGAGGAGTGTGAGAGGCCTCTGACACTGTACTCAGTATGGTTTTAAAAGGATGAGAAAGGATCCGATTGGAACATTCAACATGCTGAGAGGCCTGGATATAGTGGACTTGGAGAAGATGTCTCCATTCTTCAGAGAGATTAGGATTCTAGGACAATGCCTCAGATGAAGTGACAACACCTCACAAGTGAGATGAGGAAGAATATATTCAGCCAGCGGGTGTTACGTCTGTGGAACTCATTGCGCGCTGGTATTTATGTAGGCCAAGCTGTTGACTGTAAGTCACATATAAATAGATCATATCTTATTTGTTAAGCGAATCAAGGGCTCAGGGGAGAAGGCAAGAGAACGGATTCGAGAAATATACCGGTAACAGTGGAATGGTGGAACAGATTCATTGGGGTGAACAGCTGAAACCTGTTGTGATATCTTATGATTATGGCAGACATCGGCTGTGTGTCAATAACTCCTGCTCTGATTTGGCCGTCAGTGTTGAAGCAGACAAGAAGCAGTCAGAGCCAGTGCTACAAAAGGGAGATGAGAAATATATCCCTTCGAAAAAACTGGAGCCAGATCAAAGCATCAACCCCTTGCACATTTCCAATCAAGTAATGGAATCGAGACTGACATTCAACTTAGTTTCTGCTCTCTCTATCACCATTGCCATCCCTGTAGAACTAGATTCTTCTGTGGAGCATACAATGTATTGGCCTCCGGCTCAATTTTCATTGGATGATAATATAGATTCACACCTCCCCCACCCCTCTGCCCCTACAGAAGAAATGTCCTTTCAACTCAGGTCTATAACATCTCATTCGTCTGTGGCTCTTCGATTTTGGAAAGTTTCCGAGTCCTTGTGAATATCCTTCATGTCTTGCCCCATATTTTCCAATGTTATCAGTGTCCGTGCGATGTTCTATCTCCCCAATACGACTTAACTTCCAGTGAATCTTGCCAGACTGATACAGTCACTGCATGATCCCCACAACTCACTGTCCCACATAACATCGTGTCAACGGTCGACTTGGCGATCTTACATTTGCTTCCCTCGTCAAAAGATATGTTGTGAGTAGCTGGCGTCTAAACAGGTGTCTCTGAAGCACTCCACTCGTCGCTCTCAGCCATTCAGAAAGAAAAACGCTTAGAACTACAATTTTATTCCCACCTGTTAACCACTTGCCATCTCTGGATGATTCCTCCAATTCCACACAGTTTACGTTGACAGTCTCTATCCTTGTTTGGGACCTTATTGAAATTCCTCCTGTAATTCCACGTATACCGCATTCATTGTTGCCTCTCACCAATTACAGCAGTTATGTCTTCCAAGAATGCCAGTAGATTTATCAAACACGATTTCGATGTCTGCACCTAAAACTATCGTTATTTGCAGATCAAATCTAACATCACTGTGTCTTCAACGTCTGGGCTAATACAATCATCTTTGCTTTATTACCCCAATTATCTACCAGCCCTGCTGCTTCCAAATATCTTTGGATATTATGTAGGCTGATATAGATAAAGAACAACAAATCGATGCACACGCCGTCAATTAGATAAATAGTTGTATCGCTGGATAGCTAGGCAAATAGTTAGACAGACAGATATATAGAACACACATGTTTGGAGATCGAGATGTACATACTCATGTACAGGCAGACGGACAGATAGGCCGGCAGACAGATGGATAGTTAGATTGATAGACAGACAAGTACACAGATATTTAGATAAACCAATATTTGGGAGAGGGATAAACATAGACAGTCAGATACATAGACATGAATAGATGGAGAGACAGACTGAGAGGTGAAAGGACATATAGACAGTTAGATTAATGGATATTTCGAGGACAGATATTTGGAGAGCAAGAGAAATATAGAAATATAGAAATCAGCTGGAATGGTGAATAGACAATCAAACAGGCATAAAAGTATCGACATAGATGGACAAATGGACAAACAGTAGATTGTTAGATAATTTGAGAGAAATATGGATCTACAGACTGACTGATAAACAAATAGATGGATAAATAAGTAGACAGACAGATGGATATTGGGAGAGGGAGGTTGCGAGATAGAGAGTTATTTGGAGAGACAGACAGATAAACCGAGGAACTGATGCAAACGTATGCTTACAAATGGAAAGATAGATAGACAGAAGAATCGATAAGCAAATGAATAAATATTTATTTAGGGAGACAGATATTTAGAAAGAAACATATTTAGGTGCACAGATATGAGGAGAGATAAACAGATCAACAGTTGGACTGACAGATATTTTGAAAGATGTGTCAGCACCTATTATCTTAGACAAAGAACCATTATTCAGCAGAATCAGTGTCAAAGCCATTACTATTCACGCCCTTCACTTGCGACGCTCATAGTCAGCAGGTCGTACCAACTCCAGAATACTTTGCATAAATTCAGACGATTGATCCCATTCCATTCACTCTTAATGTAACAAATCATTATCCAATACTACCCGGTGAGTGGATATGTACGCACGTTCTCGCCTCGAGCTCAATACCACTACAATTAACCATATCTCGTCCATGCATGATCCTGTCCACAACCTTCTTATATTCCACCCACGTCATCCTGACATTGACAGTGCCTCAAAAAGTATATACCAAGGGCATGAATGAAGGCATAAAATACTAAATACATGCAGTAGTTTGATGTTCAATAGTTTATGCACCATTCATTAGCGAAAGCAGGAAGAAATCAGTGCTTTCACTGTTTCATCATTGTAGGTTTTAGACTGAAGGTAGAAATTTTAGAATCGTCCTTTGAACGTAGCCTGGGTCACAGTGTTGATCCCAGTGTTTGTGCAGCAACTTTGGAGCTGGGGACTGAAGCCTAATTCTTAGATGCACGAGGGCACGTACATCAAATAACCCAGATTATCATTTCACTCAATAATCGCAGTCACTGTAAAGACTGCCCACAACAGAATGAAATTTGCAGAAGTAACAAACAGCAAAATCATGGTATTCCTTTGAGTCTTGGACTCTCCCCATTGCTGTGAGTACTGAGTCTCTTGTGCGCTTTGCTACGCACTGAAATGTGACTTACACTGAAAATATTGAGCAACAATAACAGGACGAATGGAACGCAAGGTGAGAGAATGTAGTGAAAAAAATTAATTGCATCAATATATTCTGTACCACAAAACACGGGACTACTCCAGAAACCATAATTACAGTTAAACATAAAATACCTGGTGCAATTATTTAAATACCTCAGCACAGTCAGTGTTCCGAATAATGAAGCCTACAATAATTCACTGCAATAATTAGGTTTCAGATTTTGGCATCTAATGGCCACACATCAATCGAGGTGAATGCAATGGTGAACCAAACTGAGCAGGCAGATGGTTCATAAAGGAGGATAGCGAGAATGTTCCACACATCCATGTCGGTCAGGAAAGGAAGTGTTCTGAAAAAAAGAGTAAGAATATGTCACAATCTCAGGTCAAGGATCACCACCAGCAGATCTGACATCGCCATGGCCACGAGGTACGGAATCACACGTCTGGTAAGACCCCTTTTCCACCACATAGGATCATAATCGTTGCTATATTAACTGCAGGAAACGAAAATTCGATGTATCAGGACACATGAGGGAAGTAACCCTTACGTTCATCATCCAATGCAATCCCGGTTGTACCATCCAGAAGGTACATTGCAGCCTCCTTTAAACTCTCATTTTCCACATGCTCTGAGAAAGTTAGAGTTTGTATCATCGGACAATGTGTGAGCATGTGATTGAGCAAATATGTGACAGATTGCGAAAGTGTGTGTGCGAGTATGCCTTGCGCTCCAGTTTCAGTTTTCAGTGCAAAAGATTGTATGTGGGAGCGAAAATGAGTCAGTGCCATTGCATGGGTATGTGAGAGACAGCGTCGATGTGGGTGACAGGAATTGTTCATGTCTGTCAGCAACTGTACGTAGGAAATGGTGTATGAGTGCTTGAGTTTTGTCTAATGACTGCAGTAAGCATATAACTGAATGTGCATGTTAGGAAATGAGAGAGACTGGGTGTGCGAGTTTGAGTCAGTATATTGGATGCAGAGATAACATCTGAGAAAACTCATGCGAGAATATTTTAGAACGAATGTGTGTGTGAGAGACAGAGACTGTCTGTGAGAGAGTGCCTGCATTCCTGTCCGTTTAACATGACACCTTTAAGTGTAACATAAGTAGCTAATCAGCATTATGTGCAAACCCTTGATGGTCATGGAAACAAGAATTGCCAATATGTTGTTTCCATGTGGTTCTTCTGCATTTTTCTCAGCAACATAGATCAGTGACAACAACGTTAGCAGCTCTCTATGAATTCAAATTATTTCCAGTACTTACTGTGTAGATAATGTAACGTCTATCATTTGCTTCCAATTATCCATGTGCGTTAAAACATTGAGGAGGAACTAATAGCCCAGCTTTAGGTAAAGAAGGACCAAAATGCATATGGTGGCATTTGTTAATCTTACAGAACCATGGATCTCCGCTTGGGAAGGCTTGCTTCAATCTTTGTTGGTAGCACAGCGTCTGTTCTGGCTGGAGAGACCGGCAAGGGGGCGCCTTCTCGCCTGTAGAGATTGCACTGGAAGGTGCTGTCCACCGGTGTTGTCTTGGTGTTGTTTTTGGCTTTTTATTTGCACAAGTGCTCTTTTCTTCAGCAGCAAGCCTCAGCTTCTCTTCTCCTCGTTTTAGACCTCTGTGTAATTTCAGGGCTCCAGTGAGAGTGAGCACTTGCAATGTCCTCCCAAATCTATAAGTTGATGTTCACTGACTTCGTGTCCATCTTGCAGACGTCTTTGAAATGAAGATGAGCCCGCCCTTGTGCTCACTTGCCAGAGGCCAGATCCTAATACAGCAGGTCATTCGGGATCCTTCCCTCTGACCTGATGTGTCCATGGCCCAGCCAGTAGATATGGCATTGTAGAAGTTGGCGATAGACGCTCGGTATCTCGGCATGGGTGAGAACCTCATTGTTGATGACTTGATTCACGATGCATCTCAGGCTGCGAAGTTGGAAGGCGTAGAGGTTCCACTTTTGTCTGTTTCAGATTAGATTCGATCAGTGTGGAAACAGTCCCTTCGGCCCAACGAGTCCACCCCACCCCACCGAAGCACAACCCACCCATACCCCGACACGGGGAGAACGTCAAACTCCACACTGTCAGTCGCCAGAGGCAGGAATTGAACCCGGATCTCTGGCGCTGTGAGGCAGCAGGGCTAACCACTGGGCCACCGTGCTGCCCATGCATTTGATGTACGTGCCCACGTGCATCTCAGAATTAGGCTTCAGTCCCCAGCTCCAAAGTTGCTGCACAAACACTGGGATCAACACTGTGACCCAGGCTAAGTTCAAAGGACGATTCTAAAATGTATCCATCTATACCTTCAGTCTAAATCCTAAAATGCTGAAAGGGTGAAAACACTGATTTCTTCCTGGTTTCGCTAATGAATGGTGCATAAACTATTGAACATCAAACTACTGCACGTATTTAGCATTTTATGTCTTCATTCATGCCCTTGGTAGAAACCTTTTGAGGCACTGTCAATGTCATGATGACGTGGGTGGATTAGAAGAAGGTTGTGGACTGGATCATGCATGGACGAGATATGGTTAGATTAGATTAGATTAGATTAGATTACTTACAGTGTGGAAACAGGCCCTTCGGCCCAACAAGTCCACACCGCCCCGCCGAAGCGCAACCCACCCATATCCCTACATTTACCCCTTACCTAACACTAGGGGCAATTTAGCATGGCCAATTCACCCTGACCTGCACATCTTTGGATGTGGGAGGATATGGTTAGTTGTAGTGGTATTGAGCTCGAGGCGAGAACGTGTGTACATATCCACTCACCGGGTAGTATTGGATAATGATTTGTTACATTAAGAGTGAATGGAACGGAATCAATCTTCTGAAATTATGCAAAGTATTCTGGAGTTGGTACGACCTGCTGACTATGAGCGTCGCAAGTGAAGGGCGTGAATAGTAATGGCTTTGACACTGATTCTGCTGGATAATGGTTCTTTGTCTAAGATAATGAATGGGTGCTGACACATCTTTCAAAATATCTGTCAGTCGAAATATTGATCTGTTTATCTCTCCTAATATGTGTGCACCTAAATATGTGTCTTTCTAAATATCTGTCTCCCTAAATAAATATTTATTCATTTGCTTATCGATTCTTCTGTCTATCTATCTTTCCATTTGTAAGCATACGTTTGCATCAGTTCCTCGGTTTATCTGTCTGTCTCTCCAAATGACTCTCTAACTCTCAACCTCTCTCTCCCAATATCCATCTGTCTGTCTACTTATTTATCCATCTATTTGTTTATCTGTCAGTCTGTAGATCCATATTTCTCTCAAATTATCTAACAATCTACTGTTTGTCCATTTGTCCATCTATGTCGATACTTGTTTGCCTGTTTGATTGTATATTTATCAGTCCAGCTGTATTTCTATATTTCTCTTACTCTCCAAATATCTGTCCTCGAAATATCCGTTAATCTATCTGTCTATATGTCTATTCACCTCTCAGTTTGTCTCTTCATCTATTCATGTCTATGTATCTGACTGTCTATGTTTATCCCTCTCCCAAATATTGGTTTATCTAAATATTGTGCACTTGTCTGTCTATCGATCTAACTATCCATCTCTCTGCCGGCCTATCTATCCGTCTGCCTGTACATGAGTATGTATATCTAGATCTCCAAACATGTGTGTTCTATATATCTGTCTGTCTAACTATTTGTCTAGCTATCCAGCTATATAACTATTTATCTAATTGACTGCATGTGCATCGATTTGTTATTCTTTATCTATATCAGCCTACATAATATCCAAAGATATTTGGAAGCAGCAGGGCTGGTAGATAATTAGAGTAATAAAGCAAAGATGATTGTATTAGCCCAGGCGTTGAAGACACAGTGATGTTAGAATGGATCTGCAAATAATGATAGTGATAGGTGCAGACATCGAAATCGTGTTTGATAAATCTACTGGCATTCTTGGAAGACATAACTGCTGTAATTGGTGAGAGGCAACAATGAATGCGGTATACGTGGAATTACAGGAGGAATTTTAATAAGTTCCCAAACAAGGATCGAGACTGTCAACGTCAACTTTGTGGAATTGGAGGAATCATCCAGAGATGGCAAGTGATTAACAGGTGGGAATAAAATTGTAGTTGTAAGCGTTTTTCTTTCTGAATAGATGAGAGCGACGAGTGGAGTCCTTCAGAGACACCTGTTTAGACTTCAGCCACTCACAACATATATTCAGGATTTAGACGGGGGAAGCAAATCTAAGATCGCCAAGTCGACTGTTGACACGATGTTACGTGGGACAGTGAGTTGTGGGGATCATGCAGTGACTGTATCAGTCTGGCAAGATTCACTGGAAGTTAAGAAGTATTGGGGAGATAGAACATCTCACGGACACTGATAACATCTGGAAAAGTTGGGGCAATACATGAAGGATATTCACAAGGACTCGGAAACTTTCCAAAATCGAAGAGCCACAGACGAATGAGACGTTGTAGACCTGAGTTGAAAGGACATTTCTTCTTTAGGGGCAGAGGTGTGGGGGAGGTGTGAATCTATATTATCATCTGATGAAAATTGAGCCGGAGGCCAATAAATTGTATGCTCCAAAGAAGAATCTAGTTCTAAAGGGATGGCAATGGTGATAGAGAGAGCAGAAACTAAGTTGAGTGTCAGTCACGATTCCATTAATTGATTGGAAAGGTGGAAGGGTTTGATGCTTTGATCTGGCTCCAGTTTTTTCGAAGGGATATATTTCTCATCTCCCTTTTGTAGCACTGGCTCTGACTGCTTCTAGTCTGCTTCAACAATGTCGGCCAAATCAGAGCAGGAGTTATTGACACTCAGCCGATATCTGCCATAATCATAAGATATCACAACAGGTTTCAGCTGTTCACCCCAATGAATCTGTTCCACCATTCCACTGTTACCAGTATATTTCTCGAATCCGTTCTCTTGCCTTCTCCCCGGAACCCTTGATTCGCTTAACAATCAAGAAAAGATCTCTCTATATGTGACTTACAGTCAACAGCTTGGCCGACATAAAAATCAGCGCGCAATGAGTTCCACAGACGTAACACCCGCTGGCTGAATATATTCTTGCTCATCTCACTTGTGAGGTGTTGTCACTTCATCTGAGGCATTGTCCTAGAATCCTAATCTCTCTGAAGAATGGAGACATCTTCTCCAAGTCCACTATATCCAGGCCTCTCAGCATGTTGAATGTTCCAATCAGATGCTTTCTCATCCTTTTAAAACCATACTGAGTACAGTGTCAGAGGCCTCTCACACTCCTCTTATGGTAAGCTTCTCGTTTATCAGAGCGTTTACTGCATCTGCCTCCAAGGCAGTACATCTTACATGAGATACAGGCGCCCTAGAACTGCTCACCATATTACAAACATGCCGTCTGACCTGACGTTTACACAAACTTAACAGTACATCCTTAGCAACTGTGTATACAGTTTGATGTTCGGAAGCAGATGGCAACAATGGAAGGATCCTTGTCAGACTGGAGGCCTGTGATTAGTACTGCACCTTGGGCCCTGGCCTCAGTGTTATACATATTGCTGTTTGTGTTCACTTTCAAAGACTTGGATGAGAAAGTGCAAGGCATAATTATTAACTTTGCCGGTCCTCCAAAAAAAAGGGCAGCATTTTCGACTGTGATGATGGTTATCAGAAACTGCTGCAGGACCTTGATCAGCTGGGACAGTGTGCCGAAAACTCAGCACTAACATGTTGTGCTCTCCATTTTCTTCTGAGGATTCCATCTTTAAGGTAATAGCCCTCAGGAATATTCTCTGCTTTCTTTTCCGAGTACGCATCAACATATATATATATCTGTTATTGTATGATCTTTCGATTGTAAGCTCTCGAGGCTTTCAGGGCTGAGCACTTCCGCCTGACTCTCTTCTTGTGCAGGTTTTTCCAACACTATTATGTCAAACAACATGCACGCTAACTGAACCTCAGCTCCTTTTTTCTTTCTGTTTAGTTTTTGCTTTGGTCTATGAGTTATGATAGTGGGATCTGGTTACCACACTGTATTGGAAAATTCAAGTATATATATTTTTTAAAGTCCTCAGCTACCTGGTCTTCCTTGGGCTTCTCCCCAAAACGGGGTGCCACTCCCACCTTGGATCCTGCCAAATCATTTCCAAGAACAAATTGACTTTCTGGAACTGACACTCTGTCGATCAGTATCACGGTTACTTCCCCAGTCTTGATTGGTCATGCCAACCTGACCAATTCAGAAGTTCTGTCCGTCTCTCCCAGAAATTACCACTCTCTTGGGTAACAGATCAGAAAGAGTGCAAATGCATTCATCTCTTACTATTAGAAACTGATTCGATTCTGTGTCTCTCAAAATTATAATTTCCTTCCCTTCTCGCTCTGTATTTTGTGAGTTAAATTTACCAACAGAGACGAATTCTTGAAAAAGGTTAGACATGAACTCCAAACTTTCGTGGTTGCGCACTCTCCTGCAACTTGTCGACTTTTCTTGGGTTTCCTTTACTACTTTAACGAATGCCATTAGCTTAGCTTCTTTTACCACATCTATTCCCACCGTGCTTTTCTTTCACGACAAGCGCTGTGAGTGTACGTGTAATACTTTAGCACAGTGGAAAACTGAGGCCTTTCGTCTTCCTTCAACAGTGTTAGTTTCCTTTTTTAACCTGCGGTAAACAATTTCCAGTATTCCCTGCTCTTTGTTTCTTCTTGTAGGATTTCCAGTTCTCCCAATTTATATCCCTCACAGGATGAAAGTCCTCTGCACCAATCTGCCACTTCGTCTCACTTCTTGAACTTTCTGTTCATCGAAATGAATTCTTCTTGTCTTTGGATATGGGTTTTTAAACGCTTCCATGGGTATAATCTCACCTTGATTCTCAAAGGTCTTATCTAGTTTTTAAGAATTGCATCTATCTATCAAGATAATTATTTTAAGTCTTTCGACCTCAACATAAGCCTGTCCAGGGTTCTTCATTATGTTTCTGAACAGCTGTCTATACGCTTTTGGTCCCAATGCATAAACACTCGTCGTTATCTCTTCACCGCTCAACTGACAGCACTGCATATACCTCACTGACACTGCCTACGACTTTAGATGGAACTAGCATGACCCACAATTCCACTGACCTCTCTATTTGCCTCGCCAATAGTTCAAATAAAATAAAGAAGGCTTCGACATCTTTCTCATCAAGACGTGGCAGAAGTTTAACACATTCGTATCTATCACTAACTTGTCTCTTCATCTCCATCCTGTTACTTGACTTTCCTGAATAAGTCGTAATTTGTGAAGTCCCATTTCACTCTCCTTTCCCTTGCTTCTCTCTCTTTTTGCCCGTCGCTTTCTTCTCTCTCTCTCGTTGCTCAGCTCAGAATCTTCTCTTCTTTTCGTTTCCCCTCTCTTTCTTTAATCATCTCTTAACTCCATTTTCCTCAATTGTAATTTATGTTTCTTTTTCTAACTTTACTGCACCTGTGCGTTTCTCTGACACACCTTAGAGTTTGAGTAACCCACTTGTAATTTCAGTTTTACTTCTGTCCTTGATTAAGCAGAATTCTATCCTCTTCACTAATTCTAACAGTATGCTCTTTTTTTTTCGAAACTTTCTTGGCAAATTAGGGAACCAATTTGAAATCCCAGAACTTCTTTCGCAATTTTAAGAGCCATTTCTCTCACTTTTAATTTAACCAATCACAAGTAACTGAAATTTAGGAAATTGTCTCACCTACGTTTTATTTATGATCTCGAAAACTAATTTAAATCTGTTTAAATCTGCTGGGATCTTTCCTGCCACAAATTTGTTCAAATCTGTCCAAGTCTCTGACAGGATCTGTGTAAACCTGTCCACTTCAAGTACTCAAGCCCTCAAACTCATCTGGCACGGCAGTAAACCGTTCTGCTCATTATCCCTTCTGCTAGTTAGAGCAAATGCACAGAAAAATCCTCACTTCGCCTCATATTCTGCTGAAGTATGAATGACAAAGAGCTGTCCAGATTTCCACCACTTAACAAAAAAAAGATTTTATTCTGTCACAAGAAAAGTGAACATTAAACAAGAAGTATTTACAACTCTATGTCTCCTTCTGCTGAAAGAGTACGTATGGACCTTCCAAGCTATAACTATATACTGATACAATAAAACCCCTATTAAATTTATAGGAGCCCAATTTTCAAAACCAGACCAGGGCTGACATTCCCACTGTCGAATTTCGTCTGTTTGTGTTACTTCCTGGGTCGGCTTCGGTCATCTGATGCATGGGTGTTTTATATGCGGTCAAAGTATACTTTCAAGTGGGTTTACTGATCTTTCTGGTTAACTGTCCAAAACACCTGCTTCTTATACTCCAAATATTGGACAGTCGATTGATTCAAAACAGTAAAATTCGAATGCAATTTGGTTTTGTGTTTCTTGGGGCATAATTTACACTGATTGTCTAAATTCGAAATGATGTGAAAACAATTGAGGTATCCAGGTTACAACCAAAGTTTACAACTTAACGTTATGTTTCAATTGTCAGTCACATGACAGGTGCTTGCCAGCTTTCACTCTCTCTGAGAAGCGCATTACTCACCTTCAATTTCATAACAACAAAGGCTCTCTCTCAAAATCACATTTGAGGGGTTGCAGGGTGGCACAGTGGTTAGCACTGCTGCCTCACAGCGCCTGAGTCACCAGGTTCAATTCCCACCTCACGCGACTGACTGTATGGAGTTTGCACTTTTTCCCTGGGTGTGCTCCGGTTTCCTCCCAGAGTTCAAAGATATGCAGGTCAGGTCAGTTGTCCATGCTAAACTGCCCGTAGTGTTAGGTAAGGGGTAAATGTACGGGTGTGAGTGGTTTGCGCTTCGGCGCGTCGGTGTGGACTTGTTGGGCCGAAGGGCCTGTTTCCACACTGTAATGTAATCAAAATACTTCATTTAGGGACTCCGCTCCCTGTTCTTAATCGAGGCAAACATTCCCTCCGTTATCGCTCATTGGCCTACTCTATCTCTCATCATTTCCTTATTCCTTATGTGTCAAACGCTTTTGGCTTCCCGCCAAGGCTCCTCAGTGCCCCCGCCTATCTCTCCTCAATCTATTTGTGAGTTATTTCCAGCTACCATGTGTTTCTCTAAAGCTGCGTGAGATCCTTGCTTCCTCAAACATAAGTAGGTTTCCTTCTTCCTCTTGATGAAAGGCTCCTCTGTTCTTTTTATCCAAGGCCTCTTCAACTGAACACCTCAACGTAAGTGCCTCCATTGGACAAAAATATCCAACACTCACAACAAGTGTTCCACAAACACTTCTGTTGCACATTTCCGGTAGAACACCTGTTTTCCTAATTTATTCTTCAAGGCTTGTCCAAAAACAGTATAATGTCCCCTCCCACAATTAAATTCCTGGCTGCACTACCTACTCATATCCCTCTCCATGGCTAAGGTAAAGCTGTTGCATTTGTGGTCAGTTGAACGAAAATGCTCCCGACTGAGCGATCTGACAACTGGGTCGACTCGGTGCTTTTCCCAAATCCAAAATGGCCTCCACCATAGTTGGCCGATGTGCATATTGAGTCAACAATACCTCCTGAACACACTTGTAAAAAAATCTGTTGCTGAATTCCACCGATACTGACTTCTTCAGCAACCTCCTTTTCTGCAGCTGTGATGCATTCTGTATTTAAGAGTATGTTCCTGAAGAGAGTTACCAGAATGTTGCCTGCATTGAAGACATTTCTTTATTAAGTAAGACGGAATATACTGACGTTGTTTATTGCATAGCAGAGGATATTAGGGTTGGTGGGGGCATGATCGGGATGATTGGTTTGCCGACAGCGTGGAAAAAGGCCCTTCGGCACAACCAGTCCACAATGACCCACTGACGAATAACCCACCCAGACCCCCTTGTCCTCTGAATAATGCACCTAACACTATGGGCAGTTTAGCATGGCCACTTGACCTGACCTGCGCATCATTGGACTCTTGGAGGTAACTGGAACATCGGAGGAAACCCACACAAGACAGAACGAAAATGTGCAAACGCCACACAGACAGTCGCCCGAGGCTGGAAATGATTCTGAGGAAACTGATGCGTTGAGGAAGCAGTCCTAACCACTGAGCCACCGTGCCGACTCGAAACGAGCACCAACTTTGACACTGCGAGCATTGCTCACGTACAAACTTCAGCAACACGCTTGGTTAGTTTGGGAATTGAACCCACGACCTTGGCGTTATTAGCACCAGCTCTAACCATCTGAGAAAGATACAAGGAGCGTAGACAGGGAGAGTTATCTCTGCGATGAAGTAATCAGTGAACATGGCGTCTTGATGAAAGGTCAGGGTTCGGAGATTTCGAGGAGATACCGAGACAAAATTAAACCATCCAGAGAGTGGGAGGAAACTGGAAGGCACTGTTGTGAAATGCGACAAGACATGCCGCACAATGGCTCAGTACTGGAAAATTGGATTCGTCTAAATTGTTGGCTGGCTTCGATCATGACAGAGGCCGGACGCTAATGCGCATTTCTTCTGTGCTGCATATCCCTCTGGCATTAATTGCAATGTTTAACATTCCGCTGGACACAGCTCGAATTATTTCAGAATTTGCGGAATACAGGGTTAATGGTAGGGTTCTTAGTCAGGTGGAGCAGCAGAGGGATCTTGGGGCCAATGTACATAGATCTTTGAAAGTTGCCACTCAGGTGGACAGAGTTTGTAAGAAGGCCTATGGTGTATTATCGTTCATTAGCAGAGGGATTGAATTCAAGAGTCGTGAGGTGATGTTGCAGCTGTACAGGACTTTGGTTAGGCCACATTTGGAGTACTGTGTGCAGTTCTGGTCGCCTCACTTTAGGAAAGATGTGGAAGGTTTGGAGAGGGTGCAGAGAAGATTTACCAAGATTTTGCCTGGAATGGAGAATAGGTCGTACGAGGATAGGTTGAGAGTTCTCGGCCTTTTCTCGTTGGAACGGCGAAGGATGAGGGTTGACTTGATGGAGGTTTATAAGATGATCAGGGGAATAGATAGAATAGACAGTCAGAAACTTTTTCCCCGGGGACAACAGAGTGTTACAAGGGGACATATATTTAAGGTGAAGGGTGGAAGGTATAGGGGAGATGTCAGGAGTGGGTTCTTTACCCAGAGAGTGGTGGGGGCATGGAATGCTCTGCCCGTGGGAGTGGTAGAGTCAGAATCATTGGTGACATTTAAGTGGCATTTGGATAGGTACACGGATGGGTGCTTAATCTAGGATAGAAGTTTGGCACAACATCGTGGGCAGAAGGGCCTGCTCTGTGCTGTATTGTTCTATGTTCTATGTTCTAACCCTCAAACAACCATTGCGTCAGCTCCCCGGCAATTGCTGAGCCAGCAGCAGCAGTTCAAGCAACGCTTACAATGAGTGTGAGGTAACTTATTTGTCAAATGTACCTTCAATAATATTTGGTATTTAAAAATAATTCGTTTCCTCCGATTCCAACACATGAGCTAAAATATGAATTACGTATACTTTTATAAAACATCCTACAACTAGCGTCACACTTTAGTGTTTGTTAAAATAGTGATTCGTATACTCTACAAGTTTCACTTTCAGCAGAGGATTTCAGTTTCAAACATAAAACAAAAATACTCCTGGGATTGAGAAGTTAATTGGAATCACTTGCACGGTGACTGGAAATGTGATACATAAATCTATCAACACAGCTCAGGTGTTCATCCTGACTCGGTGCCAGCTGAACAAAAAAAAACAGAATATGTCTCGAAGGATTTGCCCTTTCTGCTCTATTTAAAGATTCCCCTTTACCGGTATGAACATGTACTGGCTGCATTACACATAATTACCTTCTATCCTTTGACAGATGAGGCAGTATGAATTTGAATATTATAGTTTCATTACATCATGAAAGAGCCAAGATACAACGGATATTTCAGAAGATCGAGAGGATATACTTCCCGCTACTTGCTGTTATCAGTGTCCCTAGTAAGTGATAATCTCTGATATCAATTCAACAAATTGTGTTCCATTCTTTTCTTATTCTCCTGATTTGGCTTCTGGGGTCGTGATAGCGTGGCGTCTCAGTGGTTAGCATTGCTGCTTCAGAGCATTTGACTTGTTGGGTTCGAGCCCAGCATTGGGCAATTGCCTGTGGGTAGTTTGCAAACTCTCCCTATGTCTGTGTGAATCCCCTGCGGGAGTCCAAGAATGCGCAGTTTGCATGAGTTGGCCATGTTTAATTCCCATAATTTCGAAGGTGTTAAGGTTAGGCAAGGGTAAGGGAAAGCTAAAGCAATAGGTTAGGAGAATGGGATTGGGTGGATTACTCTGCAGAGGGTCAATGTGGACTTGTTAGGACAAAATGGCCTGTTTCTACATTGTTAGGTTTCTAATTTCTGCTTTCCAGATTGCTCAATTGTGACTTGTGCATGAACTGCTGTTTCACCTTCACTCTTTTCGTTTAATGGTGTATTGTAACCCCATGTTCGACCAGTCTACACTGTAGTTAGCAGAGATTGTTAAGGTTATTTCAAGGTAGCTGGCCCATGTTCATGTTACTGTGAAGATGAATCCGCTGAAATCTGCTGCATCCATTTAGCATTTTTTGTTATTATGCGAGACCAAATATAATTAATTTAGAAAACTTAGCAACATTTGACATTGTGTTTCAGAAATGTTACATACTCAGCGATACGTATACATAATTAGACATCCACTCACTCACTCACTCTTCCTTAAGGACTCTCTCTCTATCACATAGGGAATCTCTTATTCCCGTAAATTCTCTCTCATCTGCACCAACTCGCTAACACCCTCATTTACACTCCCTTGATCTCTCTCTCATAATCTTATACACACACTGCTCTCTCTCAAAGACATACTCTCGGTCACAGACATATCCTCTGCCTGCCATGTACAGACTTTCTGACACATACATTGTCACACATGCTCTATCTCGCACCCAACCTTTCCCACTCTCACACACTCGTTTAAATTCATTGGACACACACACACACACACACACACACACACACACACACACACACACACACACACACACACACACAGTTACAGACACTCTGTCCCATGCACAATTTCATGACACACTCTCTCGCTCACAGTTACACACGCACACACTCACAGGCTCCTCTCTCTCTGTCTCACACACACGCACTCACTCACACAGTGACATAACTTCACTTTTGTACACATTGTTACTCACACATCTACACTCATACACTCGCTCTCAAACTCTTGCTTCAGCTTGTTTACACTTGCACATCAAGCCTCACACAGATACTCTTGATCTTAGAAATACACACTCACTCATCTACAGTTGGTCACAGTGTATCGTGCAGATGATGCACAACGCTGTTACAGTTTACCAGGGATGAATTTTGGATTTAGCAGTATCATGCATGCTGGTGCATTATAAACATACGATTTCTTTTTCAGTTAATTTAGTGACCATTGTAATCCTGTCCCGTGCAAAATGCGGACTCTCCAGATCTGTAACTCTCTACCTCGTGGCCATGGCAGCGGCAGACCTACTGGTGGTGATCCTCGATCTAATCTGGAGACATATCCCTGCTCTTTATCCAGAAGACTTTATTTTCCTGGATTATATAGATGTGTGTAACATTCATGCTGTCCTCCTTTTTGCAGTCACTGACTGTTCTGTCTGGTTCACCGTGGCGTTCACCTTCGATCGGTTTGTGGCCATTGCCTGCCAGAAGCTGAAAATGAAATATTGCAGAGAGAAAACGGTGGCTTTGGTTCTTGGAACAGTGACTCTGCTGAGTTGTTTAAATAACTCATCCTGGTATTTTATGTATAACAATAGGTATCGTTTAGGGAATTATCCTATGTTTTGCGGTATAGCCATCTCTGATCTTAAATTGCTGTCATGGGTCACAATTGAAGTTGTTCATTACATTCTCACACCATGTGTCCCTTTTGCTCTGATTCTGCTCCTCAACATTTTCACTGTCAGGCATATTTTAGTGAGCAGCAGAGCCCGTAGGAGACTCCGGGCTCACAGTAATGAGGAAAATCCCAGAGACACTGAAATGGAGAGCCGTAGAAAATCCATCATTTTACTGTTTTCTATTTCTGTCAATTTCATTCTGCTGTGGGCAGTGTTTACTGTGAACGCTTTAGTTCAGCGCATACGTCACCTGACTGGTGCTCCTCCTCTGCTTCCTCACTTCCAAGAAATTGGCTTCATTCTCCAGATGCTGAGTTGCTGCACAAATACTGCGATCTACGCTGTGACCCAGGCTAGGTTCAGAGAACAGGTAAAGAATATGGTGATCTTCCCTTTCATTCTAATTTTTAACCTACTGAGAAATTTCAAGCACTAGGCATTACCCAGCATCAAATCTCAATCTTACACTCAATTATTCCTGTGCATTCCCCAATAAGCGTCTTTTCATCTGCGTTCACTGAACCACTGTGTTTACACTCATCTTGAGATGCACCAGAAATATTGTTTAGTCCCAGAACCCCAGGGGAGTGCAGTTATCAAGTTGTTGCCTCATAATGATGGTGTCATACAGCATGGAAACCGACTGTTCAGTCCAACTCATTCAGGCTGACCACATATCCGAAACTTATCTCGTGTCCTTTGCCAGCAACTTGTTCATATCCTTCTAAACCCTTCCTGTTCACCTGGACACGTTTTAAATGTTGTCATTGTACCCACTCGTGAAACCCCCTTTGGCTGTATCTTCCACATACACGCCACCCTCTGCGTGAATCTGATGCATTTCAGAAAACGTTTTACATGTTTCGCTTTCACCTCTTGTTTCTGTTTCTGCTACCCTTGGAAAAATACCTTGGCTGAGCTCTTAATTCATGCCCGTATGATTTTGGTAACGTCTATAATCATCCACTTCAGCTTCTGATGCACAAGGGAAAATAGCCCACAATCGATTCAAACTTCAAACCCTCTAAACCCCGGCAAAATTCTTGTAAATGTTTTCTGAACCCTTAAAATTTTAACAACAGGTCGAAGCACAACCCAGTGACAATGTCAGTGGAAGGATTGTGGAATGAAGCTTGTTTCTCAGTTGGGGCGTATGTTGATTTTGGGTGAGTTTCTGTGGACACACGGGATTGGTGACTGTGTGCTAAAACAGTGAGAGAATCGAGCGGTTGATGGGAAGCACAAAAGGTACAAACGTATCAAATTTATTTCTTTGAAATATAGCAGAGGATGTTTGAATAACAATTATTTACAACTCCATCCTCGAACTCATCATTTATTTTCCTGTTATAATAGTCATCTGATAAAACGGTTGATTAAGATTTCCCAAAAATTCAAATTTCAAATTAGCTGGTAAATCTTCTCTTTGTATCTCCCTCTGGTCATTTTCTTCTTATTAAGATTTATATCCACAGGTCGTTGATGGATAAATGTCCCTGTAAGACATCTATTCTTTGGGTAGTTTACGTAAATTGGTCGCTTGGCAGTTCTCTCTGATTTGTTCAGCGTTTCCCGGTCATATCCTTCCAAAGCACACATTGTGTATTCGCTTTGTGGATTATGAATCCGCTTAATTCAAACTTGATTTGAGTTTGGTAATTCTGGGGTATTATTTAAACTGATTGGCAGAATTTTAATCGGTTTTGTTGTCTCCAGGCAACCCAGATAATTAGCTGTTCGACCAAATGTTGCATTGTTACCCTGTTCAGAACACTTGGTGTGTGGTAGTTGTGTGAGCTTTAAACTTCCTTGAAGTAACAGTACACTTCTACACCTTCATTGCAGTGGGGTTGAGTATTTTTGGCAGTGTTCTTGAAAGAGTTGTTGGAAGAGTTGTTCAGTGCATTTGTGTATAGTAGTCAGACATGCGTTTTCAACATGTGTGATCAGAAGAAAAATTGAAATGATTGACCTCACTGGGGACGTTGCCACTTGTCTCTCCTGAATCCATTAAGTAGAAGGTTTTGGAAATTGTTATTATTCTAATGCAATGTAGTCAGTGTGCACAACCAATCCATCAGCATTGAGAGAACAGCCTTGTTCGTGGCAGAAATAACAGGACCACAGTGATGTCAGTCCTCCAATACTGCACTGTAATGCAACTCTTCCCATGCAATTCTATGTGTTAGTTAGCAGATCCAAACCAATTGCATCTCGTGAATAACTGGTTTCAAGTATGCATTTCCACATGACATGGCAAAATACTCAGAATTGATAATTTACCATGGAGGGTGGGAATTCGTTATTCATTCATTCATTTATGCCAACCTGATACTAGTATTTATGAATAATCTCTCTCTCTCCTCCCCTTTTTGTTTTACATATTTCAGCTGTGATTGGTTTATTTGAAAATTGCACATGAGCGTTCTCAAATGTCTCACGGGTTTCAAAGCTACTGGAATGGTGCTCAACCCCAGGATATGTGAGCCTTGTGTGCTGGAAGTTGGTTCATCCGTTCATGCTTTATGACAAGCATTGCACTTAAAGAGGCTTGTTTTAGGTTCAGGACAAAAATAAAGATATGCTGTTGGATTTTCAGAGAGTGGAAACGATTTCCAGTTGATGAAATTAATTCAAGATGAATAATATGGCCATTCTATAAGAGGGGAACATAGAGTATAGCAGAGATTAAGCTATTTTCATAAAAACATGCAAACAGAAACCTAAGGCCTTCTGGCAGCGAATATGCAAAAAGAGAGTTGACGTTTTAAGCCTGATAAATCAGAAGTGTATGCAGAGATGCTGCTAGTCTCGCTGAAATTGTTGAGCAGTATCATTCCCTTTTTTGGGTCAGACTCCTGGCAGTTTTTTTTAATCAATTACATTATTTGAAAATTAATTTGCGCGAATTCCAGAACAAGGATGTTCAGACATCTAAGGTATTAGTGGAAACGGAATTCCCAGATTTGTACTATTTTTCGGTGAGAATCCCTCACACTTCACTGCAAGTAACTGCCAAGTTGAATCAAGAATAAACATCCTGATTTTAAACAAACAAATTCTTGTAGATTGAAATAAAAAACTCAAGATTCAAATTTAGAGCAAAGTAAATTACAGTTTATTACAGAAAACCTTCTGGGAGATGAGAGGTCGCCTTAAGAGTGGGATTCCAACCATGTAATATCCTTGAATACAACAATCATTGGCCTTTTATGACTTTGATTCAAGAAAAACACATTGTTTCGATGACATAAATTATTTTCCTCTTGAAGGTTCCAAGGATGTTGTGGTTCCTGGTCCATCGCAACTGTTTCCATAGGCCAGAGGCTGCAGCAAGATGTTTCGATTTTATCACACCTCAGTTCTGAAGAACAGGAACAGTATTTTGCAATAACATAAAAAGTTTCTGCAACAACCTGTAGAATATAGGTTTGCACAATAACAGGTAATATCTCTCTTCAGTTATCAGAGTACTTGTCCATTGCCTTGTACAGCAGATGTTTCCTGCCTGTGGTTAGTTTTTCTAACATTCTCGGTCCTGACAGTTACAGAGGAAACCGCAGCAGTTTCTGTCAGCAAACAAGTTTTGGCCAAATATCTCAGCATACACTCGTGACATTAATGTTGCTCCAATGATAGCCAACTTCAATACCCCCTTGTGGTCAAAGGCACCTCAGGAGCGCCGTGGACTCTAGACCAGTTGAAACCAAAGCTCAAGTGAGTCCCTGTTCCCCTGTGGAGAATGCTGGAAAGTAACATCAGTATGGAGACTCACGGCGAGTTAAGATTCGACAACATGAACGGAAAAGTGCCATAAAGACACAGGAAACAATGACAATATAAACATGAGCAAACAATGAATACAGAACGTAAAAGACCAAAGAAACGCTTAGTGGCCATTCCAGCCACCCAGAGAATTGTAATCATGAAATTGCTTCAATACCTGACAAACCTTATCTGCCTCCAAACATATGAGGCCGTCTAGATTAATTATAGTGTACGATGTGTTCTGCATGCAGGTGCAACATTCGGGGCCAATAACAAAGCAGTTGCCACCCTGTGCCGTTCGCAGTTTTTCAAGAGCCAGATGGTTCTGTTTCCATCGGGATTATCGTTCTTGTTTTCTCCATATCACCACAGCTCAGTATTACTCTTTTAAAATCACACACTCTGTGGATTATGTGTCAATGTATTATCTTTTAAACTATTGCCTTGTGTCCTCCCAAGCCACGCCAATCCATTTGTCAAGTAGGTGTACATGTCTAAGGCCTGTTCTACAGTGCAACAATCTTTTTTTTCCTCAGCATTCACCAATGTTCGTTCCATCCGAGGTAAAAATCGCTTCTGCACACTTACATTGACATCCTAAGGCTGCCATGTAATCTTGAATCCCATACGATCTTATCAAAAAGAAAACTGAGCTATTACTTATCTCTCGATGTATAGTCTCTCTGCCTCGTATAGTGGCTTGATCACAAAGTTCACCAAGGAAAGACAACAGCACAAACATCACCAACAAAAATGTATCAGTTCAGAAATCTCATTTAAGTGTTATTTTCACTAAAATTCATGATAACTTCAACTGCCATTTGCATCCACCCCGACCTGTTGTTTGCTCATTCCCTAAATTTTCCTGTATAGCTAAAACTTAATTAATGGATTTTTCCAGGTATTTGGTATGTTACTGTGCAAATGTTGACCAAATACAATTTTCTGTTCTGAAAACAATCACTCTTTTCATCAATTTAAACATGTTTTGTTGGCAAAATTGGACCAGGGCTATAATGAAAAAAACATGCTGAAATTGAGCGAAAGGCGTTATACAATTGGCAAAATGTTATACGATTTAATTTCTCAGTCGGTCAAAGGGGTGCCCCGCGGTCTCTCATTAACCAGTACAGGACATAAATATCTGCACTGATTAAACAGATGAGAAAAGGGTGGACAGTCCTGAAACAACAATGAAGTTGTTTCTTAGGACAGAAGAAAGAAAAACCAAGAGAAATGGGGTACCTTTGGTGCATCAATAGCAAGACTTATATGCCAACCCTCAGGATCCACAAAGACAGATGAACTTGAGAATCAAGAGTTAAGGAATTAGGGTCCAGAGGACCCTCCGAGAAATACAGATTAAAATCCCTTCTGAGAAATTGGATATTTTCGTAAATCATTTGTGTGAACTAGTCAACTTACTATATTCAAAATTTCTAACTAAAGGACTGTGTGTGCTTGTGTTGAGTGAGTGTGATAGAGAGAGAAAAACAATTGTCAAAGAACAGGCAACAACGCTTCTCTTGAAGCGCACCCTCAGGAGGGAACACGTTTGGGATATGTGTAAATTCAATACAGACCTGACACCATTGTGAATCAGTGGTTAGTACTGCTGCCTCAGAACGAAGGCGACAAAGGTTCTATTCCAGCCTTGGGTAACTGTCTGTGTGGTGTTTGCACATTCTCCCTGTTTCTGCTTGCGTTTCCCCCGCAGGCTCCGGTTCCCTCGCACAGTCCAAAGATGTTCAGCCCAGCTGAATTGAGCATTAAAAATTGCCCAAAGTCAGAGGAAAATGCGTCTAGGCTGGTTACTCTTTGGAGGGATTTTGTGGCCTTGTTGGGCCGACCGGCCTGTTTCCACGCTGTAGGGAATCTAACCTCGTAATCACAACCCTTCCGATATCTGTAGTCTCCCTCCAGCCTCACACCATGCCTCCTTCTGTCATAACCCTCCAGCCTCACAACCTTTCCTCTCAGTATCACCATCCAGCCTCACAACCATTCCTATATCTGCAATCCTCCTTCGGCCTCTCAACCCTCCCAGTCTATTTTGTGCCATTAATGACTAAGCACAGATTATCTAATCCTGCTGCTACAGAACAAATCTCCAGATCTCTGTAATGCCCCTTCAGCTTCACCAAACACCTGATGTCACTTTCCTCCATCGAGCCTCAAAAACCTTCCTTTCCTTGGATTCCTGCTCTAGCCCCACAACCATCTCTATCTCTGTATTCCCCCAAACTCAAATCGAAGCCTATGAACCCTCCCAGTCTGTGTAATGTACTCCAGACAAACCACCCTCCATATCTACGGAATCCTGCATCACCCTCTCCCCTCACAACTCTTCCTATCTCTGCAATCCTCCACCAGCTTCTCAATGCTCAGTGTCTGTGTAATCCCCGTCTCGGCCCTAAATGCCCCATCTCTCTAATCCCCATCAAGCCACTCAACGCTCCCAGTCTATGTAATGCCCGTCCGTCCACATCAATCTCCCTATTGATGTTCCCCTCCAGCGTAACAACTCTCTCTATCTCTTTAATTCCTCTGCAGCCTGATGATCTTCATGATTAGGTTTTTTAAAACAGCATTTTTTCAATGGACATGGGTGGTGCTGATACACATCAAGAATATCAATTCCGAACAGATGATCCTCCTGCTCAATCTCTTCCATTGCTCGTGTTGTGGTATCCTTCGGCTTAAACCAGCTGCAGTCATCTCTCCCTAATGAGAGAGCAGCGCTATGGTCTGGAAGGATACTGTTGAAGGTGGGGCATGGGACATCAATCAGGAACAGTGCTTTGTCCTAAAAGATGTTCATTTCCTTTGATATTGTTGAGGGCTGCATTGAAGCAGGCAAGTTGACCATGTCACATGACCAGCAAGATGTTTACCTTATCAATAGCAATCAGATATTAAGGTATCAGTCAGTTAGAGAAACTGAGATTGTTCTCCTTGTTGCAAAGGAAACTGAGGAGAGCTGTGATAGACCTGGTTGCAAAATGTATATATTGGGGTAATGAAACGTACACTCATCAGCTGAACACAAAAGATTACAGGTTTTGCCGGAGATCTATTGAGAGAATGGAGTGATGCAAAGGAGTAATTTCATGTCGAAAATGGGTATGACCTGGAACACAATACTCATATACAATGCAAATATGGAATTCGGGATGAATCCAGTAATTCGTTCAGAATTTGGCATTTCACTTATTGAGGTTCACACCTGTATGTCCACTAGTAATACAGGTTTATAAAATCCAGCATTGCCAGTCCCCCGTATGATATCGCAAAATCCCTTCCTCCTGAGCCAGAATGACCATGCATTCTCTGGGCCGCACATTGACCCCTGTTGAGATCAGCAGTCAATGTAGGGGAAAATAGATGAGTGTTTGTGTAGTTTCAACCTTGGAACTTCATGTGACTGAACAAAGCAAATCGTTGGTAGATGGAGCAGAATGTTTTAGAGTTGGAATCCATCCATGTGTACTTTGTTGTTCAGTGGCAGACAGAGAGTTCAAACCGTTATAGAAACAGCAGCGTGCTTCCTTTCGCATCCCATTTAACAGTTGGGAAATGCAATTCAGCCACTGCTAACGCAGAATGATACAACAGTGTGGAGCAGGTTTCAGGTGTCTTATAAAAACTCATCAGTCCTTTTCAAGTGTATGAACAAAGCCCACAAGCTCGAATCCCCTGATGAACAGGTCCGAAGGTGATTCGGAGGGCCACGACTCCCATCACTGAATGCACACCATCCTGCAAACACTTCACAACTGCTTCACTCTATACTGTTTCAGAATTTTCCGACTCCTTCCAATGCAGCATCACCGGTGTATCCAATCCCCAGGTGGGCTGGAAACGTTCAAAAAAGCAACTCACTTGTATTGGTTCAAAAATAATAAGCTCACAGAATTAAATTCGATTGCAATGTGTGCGGTGTTCATGAATATCGAGGGAACAATGCTCCATTAGCGTGTTTGTGCATTCCTTATGCGTACAATTGCCTCTTCATGTGAGCTGAAAATGTGTTGCTGGAAAAGCGCAGCAGGTCAGGCAGCATCCAAGGAGCAGGAGTATCGACGTTTCGGGCATGAGGTAAAAACTGCTGTGCTCTTCCAGCACCACTAATATAGAATCTGGTTTCCAGCATCTACAGTCATTGTTTTTACCTCTTTGTGTTACATTTGGATTGCATTTCTTGCATCCTTTTTGAACGTGGAATTAAGGTTTTTCTGTCCAAATCTTTGCCGTTCCGATTCTTTCAGAAATATAGCAAAATGTACCTGGGCCATGAGAAACTCTAATGTGAAGGAACACGTAACACAAAATAAATAATTGCATCCTTCACAGATAATGTCTGTTCAAATCCATGATGGGACCAGAAAGCAGACAAGATTGCCCAATAAGGTCAATGTAGAGATTTCAGATTACCAGCTTGTAAGGATTTTTAACTAAGGTGCATTCTTCAAACGATCCTTATGAAATGTGATGTAGATAGATACGACGGTACATGGCAGGTATTTGAAAGATGTTGCCTGTGGAATTTCAACACACTGCAACACAACCGATCACTCAAATCATGACGATCTAGCTACCCTGGATAACCCAAACACCAAACCAAACCTGTAATATGTACGGCATGATGATTTTGTTTTAATGCAGTGAAACCTAATGACGACTGGTACTCACAGACGTGATGGTAAAATCGAATGTAGACACTTGAGGACAAGTAAAACTGGACAGCAGCGTAATTGAGGAAAAAGTGACACTTCCTTTTCTTGAATAAATATCGACATTCTGACAACTTTGGTTGGATGAAATAAAGGTGATTGCTAGCTCCAAACTAAATATATTTCTAAATGCAAACACAATAAGTAACACCTCACCTGGTTTACCAAAAACGATGAAAGAATATTGGAAATCTTTCGAATTTGTGTTATTGCAGCTTGTGCCATCTTCTCTGAAGGTACCTTCTGACTGTTGATAAACAAGGTTTTACACGTCCAAAGACATTTCGTCCAAACACAAGAACGGGAACTTCGAAGCTCCTTTGAGTTAAGTCATTCTCTACATCGCTCACAGTTCATTGAACGCAAAAAGACACAAAGAGAACAACAACTTAAATAGCTTGTTTACTTCAAAATAAGTCAGATAACACAACATAATTGCAACCTTCTCTTCAGATATTTCGATAACGTTTGTTGCTTTTTACAAAAAAAATACTTTTCACAGCAATTTAGCATTTCCTTGAAGCCATCTCTAAAAATTTAATTTTCTGATCTGTCAGGCATTAGTTACACTCTCAGATGTTTGACTACCTTTCTGCAGCTCCTGTCTTTTTACAGGATTGATTGAGGTCTTTGTCACTGTTGCTCACTTGTCTGCTTTTGGTTCAGGGCTGTTCATCGTTCCCTGTTATTAGTTCCCTGGTATTTTCCCACATAATGCGTTATGTTGACCCCGACATTGTTTTGTTTGGACAGTACTGACACAAGAACATATCGGTGTGACTTTTCAGCAGTCTAAGTAATTTCAATTTCATATTCGAAATGACCATGAAGAGAGTGAAGAAAACGAAGGTTTCACGTTACCCTCAATAAACTTATTAAAGTCAAAGCTGCTTCAAGTGATGGAATAGATTAAGAAAAGTGTATCCTGATTATTGGTAACGTGGGGATTACATTTTCCAAACAGGACAGTAACAAGAAGTATGGTCAGCCTTAGTAAATCATGAAGAACAGGGAGATAAATTGACAGGATAAATAGCGTATGTTTTTTCCATGGTATAACACTCACATTAACTAAAATAAGCAGCCTCCAACCAGAACTATATCACACATACAATCAGAAACGCAACAGCTCACACTGAACATCATACCATACAATGACACCAACTCAACACCCCGCATCACACAAGCCGTCACACTCATCGTCAAAATGCTACAACTAATAATCAGCACCACATCACAAACTGATCTACAAAAGCTGAAGGTCCCTGCCCACATCCAGTGCATGACGTCACCAACAAAAATCAGCCGCCACAAATAGAACATAGACTAATACAAAGCATAACAGGCCCTGCAGCCCTCGATGTTGCGCCAACCTGTGAACTATTCTCAGCTCGTCCAACTTCACTATCCTATCATCATCCATGTGCTTACCAAAGGATTGTGAAACTCTCCCAAATGTGGCTGAGTTAATTACATTGGCAGGTAGTGAATTCCACGCCTTTACCATTCTCTGAGTAAAGAACTTGCTTCTGACACCTTTCTGAAATGTTTCATCCCTTAATTTGTAGTCATGCCCCCTCCTATAAGCTGACGTCATCATCCTCGGAAAAGACCTCATTGCCAACCCCATCTAATCCTCTTATCACCTTTTCATGTCTATCAAGTCCCCTCGTAGCCTGCTTCTTTCCAATGAGTAAAGACCTAAGTCTCTCAGCCTTCCCTCATGAGATTCTCACTCCAGACCAGGCAACATCCTCGTAAATTTCCTCTGCACCTTTTCCAATACTTTCACCTCCGTCCCGAAATATAGCGAACAGAACTGTACACGTTATTCTAAGTGTGGCTGCATTAGCTTTTTGTATAGTTGCAGCTTGGTATTGCGGCTCCAGAACTCAATTCCATTACCAATGAAACCTGTCACAATGTATGCCTTCTTAACAACACTATCAATCTGGGTGGCAACTTTCTGGGATCAATGTACATGGATTCCAAGTTCCCTCTGTATATCCACACTACCAGTAATCTTTCCATTGACCCAGTACTCTGCCTTCCTCTTATTCTTCCCAAAGTACATCACCTCACAAATAGCTGCATTGAACTCCATTTGCCACCTCTCAGCCCAGTTCCGCAGTTTATCCAAAACCGCCTGAAACATGTAACATTCTCCCACACTGTCCACTTCCTTCACCAACTTTAGTGTCATCTGCAAATGTAGTAATCCATTCACCTCCGCTCTGCCCAAGTCATTTATAAAAATGACAAACAACAGTGGTCCCAAAACAGATCCTTGTGGAATAGCACTCGTCATCGGACTCCAAGCTGAATATTCACCATCAACCACCACTCGCTGCCTTTTTTCAGAAAGCTAGGTTCTAATCCAAACTGCGAAATCACCCTCAATCCATGATTCTGCATTTTCTCCAGCAGTCTACCATGTAGAACCTGATCAAAGGCTTTAGTAGAGTTCATGTAAACCACCTCAACTGCCCTCCCCTCATCTACATGCTAACCTTCTCAAAAAAACTCAAGGTGGTTTGTGAGACACGACCGGCTCTTGACAAAATCATATATCTCTTTTCAAAACCTTTCCTACAACAGAGGTAAGGCTCAAAAGTAAATCGCCATTCCAAATCATAATCCTCTTCTTAGAGACTCCATTAAAGCCAGCTCAACAAGCTTCAGTAACACATCAAGGAGGTCTTCAAACTCTCAGCCATGGTTTTTCACAATGTTATAGATATAGTAGGAATACAGCTGGGGGATGGTCTTGGGAACTTGCTGCTGTTTTCTGTCTTTTTTAGTGAAAAAGGGACCCAGTGACAGAAAGTGGACCCAGGAGTATGAAGGGTTGTATCACATGGTGTACAGTGTTTCGTTCCCCTCCACGTGTTTGAAAACAGCTGCCGCCACTTTCTGACACTCAAGGAACCTGTTAGAATGTTCCTTCCGTTCATCGCCAACACATCCCAGGATTTTAGCCCAGACACTGATCCCAGCCTTTTCTCGTGAATGGAATGCAGCAGCGGAACAGCTGCTCACCTGCACTGAGCATTCTGGGAGCAGCTTGTGCTGGATTAAACTGCCTAATTCTGGTCCTATATCTTAGAAACTTATCAATGTGTTTGAGAATGGACTAACAAGAAGAAAAAAAGTCGAGTGAAGAAATGGAGAAATGAACTTTTTTTCATAGGTTACGAACCGGCTGGAAGATACATATTAAAGTATAAAAGTTCCTCTCCTTGTAAAGCTTTCTCGATATGACTACTCAGTTAAATGTTGGGAGGTTGACAAGCCCTACTCCCTCAACCATTTTGATTTTACATTTCCCTCAAATTTGGCTACATCCTTGTTCTTCCGTTTCGCCCGGGCTGTTATGCAGTTCTATAATCAATTCCCTGCAAAGCTACTTCAGCTTTTTTTTTATTACGTTTACCAGTATGACTTCATTTGAGGAAATTTCTAAGATCCACCCATTTATTTTTGCTATCATGACTTCCCTGGTCAGGTTGATGTCAGATCAGCAGCTGATGAGCAAGACATTCTCACAGCCTTTGACCGAACTTGAATTCTAAGTGGTATTAAATAAGAGAGGCGACATTTAGCAGCTCAAATCTGAGGCATAAATGGTTTTTGCAGATGCATGTGGGGAGCAGCTCAAAGCATGTCTGCGAACTTACAGGCAGTTGCAACTTCTGTAAAATAAAGTATGCCTCATTTTGAATTAATGAATCGAATTAAAGAATCCCCACAGTGTGATAGCATGCAATTTTGCACAACACGTTTACACTGACCCTCCAAAGAGTATCTCGCCCAGACATACCACCGACCCTACCCTTGTTAACCTGCATTTCCCATGGCTAAAGCATCTAACTTACTTATTCCTTAACACAATGGACAATTTGACATGACCAATCCACCTCGCTTCCACATAGAACATAGAACATAGAAGAATACAGCGCAGTATAGGCCCTTCGGCCTTCGATGTTGTGCCGATCAAAGCCCACCTAACCTACACTAACCCACTATCCTCCATATACCTATCCAATGCCCGCTTAAATACCCATAAAGAGGGAGAGTCCACCACTCCTACTGGCAGGGCATTCCATGAACTTACGACTCGCTGAGTGAAGAACCTACCCCTAACATCAGTCCTATATCTACCCCCCCTTAATTTAAAGCTATGCCCCCTTGTAATAGCTGACTCCATACGTGGAAAAAGGTTCTCACTGTCAACCCTATCTAACCCCCTAATCATCTTGTACACCTCTATCAAATCACCCCTAAACCTTCTTTTCTCCAATGAAAACAACACCAAGTGCCTCAGCATTTCCTCATAGGATTTTCCTACCATACCAGGCAACATCCTGGTAAACTTCCTCTGCACCCGTTCCAGTGCCTCCACATCCTTCCTATAGTATGGCGACCAAAACTGCACACAATATTCCAGATGCGGCCGCACCAGAGTCTTATACAACAGCAGCATGACCTCAGGACTCCGGAACTCAATTCCTCTACCAATAAAAGCCAGTACGCCATATGCCTTCTTCACTGCACTATTTACCTGGGTGGCAACTTTCAGAGATCTGTGTACATGGACACCAAGATCCCTCTGCTCTTCCACACTACCAAGTAGTCTACCATTAGCCCAGTAATCCATCTTTTTATTACTCTTACCAAAGTGAATCACTTCACACTTAGCTACATTGAACTCCATTTGCCACCTGTCTGCCCAGCTCTGCACCTTCTCTATATCCCGCTGTAACCTGCCATATCCTTCCTCACTGACTACAACTCCTCCGACTTTCTTATCATCCGCAAACTTGCTCACCCAACCTTCTAACCCTTCCTCCAGGTCATTTATAAAAATGACAAACAACAATGGTCCCAAAACAGATCCTTGCGGAACACCGCTAGTGACGGCACTCCAAGATGAACCTTTGCCATCAACTACTACCCTCTGTCTTCTTCCAGAGAGCCAATTCCTAATCCAAACCTCCAACTCACCCTCAATGCCATAACTCACCCTCATCTTTGAAATGTGGGAGGAAACTTAAGCAGGTGTTCAACTTATTTATCCCTCTTCCTGGTTAGATCCGCATTTTGCAACTGCGAACTGAAAGTTTAAAACTGGCTTTGAAAGTTGCCACCCAGGTAAATAGTGCTGTGAAGAAGGCATATGTGTGTACTGGGCTTTATTGGTAGAGGAATTGAGTTCCGGAGTCCTGAGGTCATGTTGCAGTTGTATAAGACTCTGGTGCGGCCTCATCTGGAATATTGTGTGCAGTTTTGGTCGCCATACTATAGGAAGGATGTGGAGGCATTGGAACGAGTGCAGAGGAGTTTTACCAGGATGTTGCCTGGCATGGTAGGAACATCGTACGAGGAAAGGCTGAGGAACTTGGGGCTTTTCTCATTGGAGAAAAGAAGGTTTAGGGGAGATTTGATCGAGGTGTACAAGATGTTTAGGGGTTTAGATAGGGTTGACATTGAGAACCTTTTTCCGCTAATGAAGTCAGCTGTTACTAGGGGACACAGCTTTAAATTAAGGGGTGGTAGGTATAGGACAGATGTTAGGGGTAGATTTTCTACTCAGCGGGTTGTGAGTTCATGGAATGCCCTGCCAGTAGCAGTGGTGGACTCTCCCTCTTTATGGTCATTCAATCGGGCATTGGACAATCATATGGAGGTTATCATATGAGGGTAGTGTCGGTGGTATGTCTGGGCGGGATACTCTTTGGAGGGTCAGTGTGAACGTGTTGTGCAAAATTGCATGCTATCACACTGTGGGGATTCTTTAATTCGATTCTATGATTCAAAATGAGGCATACTTTGTTTTACAGAAGTGTAGGTTAGGTCGGCTTCGGTCAGCGCAACATCGAGGGCCGAGGGGCCTGTACTGCGCTGTATTTTTCTATGTTCTATGTTCCATGTTCTATTCAGGACACCCAAAACTTGAGGCAATGTCGACATTCAGATGTTAGCATGGAGAAATTGTGAAGGATTTTCTGAAGATGTCACATTGTAAGCAGCAAACGGAAGTTTCTAACCAGCGATCCATGTAATGTCCTGATCATTCTGAAGTTGCAAGCCCGATCCTAGGCCTCAGGAATATGTTGTAAATTTACCACAATCTATGACAGAACCTCCAATGAACTGAATTTAGTGTTATACTGTGAAAAAAGTGGAGATGTGTAAACGCACTGCGCCCTCAGCCGAAAAAAAAGTCACCAAACCACAATCCCCTGAAGTCATGCGTTCATTGTTTCTTTGTCCTTCCATTCAGTTCATCAGAAGGGCAAATGGCATTCTTTGTGTTGTCGATTTCCTGCAATCACACATATGCCGAAAGAATATTTTAGGATTAAAAAAAAACAAAAGAAGAGGCTCTGTCCTTCGAGCTTGCTCTGCCACTCAATAAGATTGTGGCTGTTAACATCACACGTGATGCATTTAAAACATTTCTGATCCGAGGGGTACTTGACTGGGTGGAAGTGGTGTAATATACAATGAAGGAATCCATGAAGTTTTTTTTCTTTAAACGAGACTCCCATTTAAGATAGAAATGAGCAACTTTTTTGTTGTTCTCTCATTGTTCTAAGAGTCTTCGGTATTCTCTTCCTCAAAAGTGAGTAGATGCAAAACATTTTAATATTTTGTTGAAATATAATTATATAGTGAATGGATGAAAGAATATCAGGGTAGTTTGGACCTGATGTTAAAATCAGATCTGCTGTGATCATATTGAATGGTTGAGTAGCATAGAAGGGCAAAGCGAGCTGTTCTTGCTGTTTGTTGGTTTGCTAAATGAGCCATCAATGTTCGAATGAGACACACGATGGGGAACACAGCTGTAAAAAGTAGATTCGATACTGGTAAACGATAGCACATTTCTATTCATCAGCATAACTCTTGGCTAAAATATTGTTCTGTTTATGGGATAAATGGCCTAATTTCTATTCCCTTGTCTTGTGGCCCTGTGGTCAAAACGCCTGGTGAGTGGCGCGACAAGCCTTCCTCCATTCCCAAAAGTAAGACTGACCGTTAATGACTGGTTCCTATCGCTCAGCCAATTGGTTTTATCCATATTTGACTTGGGATTGCTCCCTGTAACATTTGGATACGAGACTTTCCACCACATCCGCTTTAAATAACTTGAAATTATCTTACACTATGCTCCTGATTATCGACCACTTAGCACGCTCCCCCCCACAACGTGTTCAACAAATGCTACAAGGACAGCTACAGCGTGGTTAGACACCGAACAAAGATCTCTCTGCTCTGTACCCCAACAAAAAAAGACACAATAGTAACAGTTGGGGTCAGATACAGAGGAAAACTCTCTCTATCGACCCACCATCAAGCACTCCCAGGACTGGGACAACATGTGATTACAGAGTAAATCTTCCCCAATAATGTCTCAATCAGTCGGCTCCACGTCAGAGAGAGCATGGGGTAATATACGGAGAACACAACGTTGTCATCAAGCACTCTCAGGCAGTTTCCCCACTCGGTAAGTTACAGTTTAAATCTACATTCACAGTGTCCTCATTAAAACACTGTCAGGATGGGCAAAGCACGGGATTTGAAACAGAGACATTGTGATTTCGATGATTGTGTAAAAAATATTATTTGGATTCTGCCAGTTTAACGCATGTCCCGTGCAAATCATTCATCCGTCATAATTCCCACGTTCATCCTGGTCATTCACCATCCTGGTGAAGTTACATGTCATCAAGCAGAGCAAGATAAAAGTTGAACATTCAAATATACTGTACATTGTAGAAAACAGAACATACAACATTACAGTGCAGTAAAGAACCTTCGGCCCTTGATGTTGCGCTGACCTATGGAACCAATCTGAATCCCATTTTTCCCACACTATTCCATTTTGATAAATATGTTTATCCAATGACCATGAAAATGCACTTAAATTTGGCGAGTCCACCATGTTGCAGGAAGTTCATTCCACACCCCTACTTCAGTATGAGTATGGAAACTTATTCTGCCACCTTTTCTATATCTACTGCCCCTCAGTATAAAGCTATGTCCCTTCACCATTTGAGGAATAAGGCTCTCACTGTCCAGCCTATCTAAACTTTTGATTAACTTCTATGTCTGAATTAACTCATCTCTCAACCTTCTTCTCAATAACGAAAACAGCATCAGGTCCCTCACGCTTATTCATAAGACCTTTCTCCATCCAAGTCAAGATTCCCAAAACAGGTCCTTGCGGTATACCACCATTAACTGAACTCCATGTCGAACGTTTCCCATCAACCACCATCATCTGTCTTATTTTAACTAGCCAATGTATGATCCAAAACGTTAAATCACCTCAATTCCATGCCTCCTTTTTTTTTGCAATATCTTACCGTGGGGAGACTTATCAAACGCCTTACTAAAACCCAGATACACCACATCAACCGCTTTATCCTCATGCATCTGTTTGGTCACCATCTTAAAGAACTCAGTAATGTTTGTGAGGCACGAACAACGCTTCACAAAACCGTGTTGAATTATCCCTAATCAACATATTCTGCTCAAGATGATTAAAATCCTATCTCTAATAACCTTTTCCGATTCTTTACACACAACCAAAGTAAGGCTCACTGGTGTATAATACCAGGGCAGTCTCTACGCCCCTTCTTGAACAAGGAGACAACATTTGCTATCCTCTAGTCTACTGACGCTATTTCTGTAGACAATGAAGGTGTAAAGATCAAAACCAAAGTCTCTGCGATCTTCTCCCTGGTATCCCAGAGAATCTTTGGATAAATCCCCTCCGGCCCAGTGGACTTTACAGAATTGCTAACACTTCCTCCTTGCGGACATCAATCCTGACGAGTCTAATTGTCTCTATCTCAGAATTTTCCCCAACAACGTTTTCCTATGTGAATACCAATGAAAAATATTCTCATGCCACCATGCCCCGACTATTCTCAGCCCTTTCTTTAGGTCTTTCCTAGGTAACTTGTAGCTCTCAAGCACCATAACTGAGCCTTCACGTTTCATCTGAGCATCAGCCTTCCCCTTCCTGCTCATTACATAGCCCCTTCATGGAAGATAAGGAATTGAATACTTAAAATTATGAAGAATTCGTCTTCAGTCTAGTTGCAGGATATGTTAACGAGGTCAGATCTCAGAGCGTTAGCTGGCTTAATGTGTCATTCCTTGAATATTTACAATGATTGCATGTGGTGGTTCATCACGAAAGCAAATTTAAACATGACAGCTGATATTCTTTTACATGAGAGTATAGTTTTATTACATGATAGAAAGAAAGAAGCTATAGATGGTCGTTTGAAACATATGAGCACAAACATTGAAATACAACTTCAAAGTGTTTAGCAGTATCATGCAAAACTGATATGCAAGTCCGGAGGAACAACATTCACAACTCATTGCTTCAGTGATACTCTCCAGATCTTGTTGACAAGATATTTGTTATTCATTAATAATTTGACTTGCATGGACATCAATGATTCTGTTGGATTCTACTTTTAAAGAAATGGAAATACATAAATAGATAGATAGATAGACAGATATAGAGATAGATAGATAGATAGACAGATGGATAGATAGATAGATGGATAGATAGATAGATGGATAGATGGATAGATGGATTGATAGATAGATAGATAGATAGATAGATAGATAGATAGATAGATAGATAGATAGATAGATAGATAGATAGATAGATAGATAGATAGATAGATAGATAGATAGATAGATAGATAGATAGATAGATAGATAGATAGATTGATAGATAGATAGATAGATAGATAGATAGATTGATAGATATTCATATACCCATCCAAATGCCTCTTAAATGTTGCAATTGTACCAGCCTCCACCACATCCTCTGGCAGCTTATTCCATACGCGTACCACCCTCTGCGTGAATAAGTTGCACCTTAGGTCTCTTTTATATCTTTCCCCTCCCACCCTAAACTTATGCCGTCTAATTCTGGACTCCCCCACCCCAGGGAAAAGACTTTGCCTATCAATGCCCCTCATAATTTTGTAAACGACTATAAGGTCACCCGTCAGCCTCCGACGCTCCAGGGAAAGCAGCCCCAGCCTTTTCAGCCTCTCCCTATAGCTCAAATCCTCCAGCCCTGGCAACATCCTTGTAAATCTCTTCTGAATACTTTCAGGTTTCACAACCTCTTTCCGATAGGAAGGAGACCAGAATTGCACGCAACATTCCAACAGTGGCCTTCACTGGGAGGGTTCTCCAGGATCCGTACAGCAACAGAGACACAAAGAAGCAAATTGTGCGTCAGATTTTAGAAAAGTGCAGAAGTAACAGGGCTGTATTATCGGTGAGTTTAGCTTCTCTAATATTGTTTGGAAACTGATTAGTTGAAATAGTTGGAATGGAGTAGTCAATTGTTTGTCAGGTCTGTTCAGGAAGGATTCCTGATGCAGTGCGTACATAGGCTAATGAGAGGGGAGGCCATTTTGGATTTGGTGCTTGGCAACAAGAGTGGCTCAGCGTTTGTGAGTGGCATGGTGACTGAGGGGATAGCACTGCTACCTCACAACGCTAGGGACGCCAGCTCGATTCCAGCCTCTGTGTGGAGTTTGCACGTACTTTCCGTGTCTTTGCGGCTTTCATCTGGGTGTTCTGGTTTCCACCCACAATTCCAAAATGTGCAGTTATAGGTGAATTGGCCGTGCTAAATTTCCCGTGGTGTTAGGTGCATTAGTCAGGCGTAAATATGTGGAAAATGGCTGGGTGAGTCACTCTTCAGATGGTCGGTGTGGACTTGTTGGGCTGAAGCACCTGCTGCCATACTGTAGGGAATCTAATCTAATCGAAAGCAAGCCATTCCAGATGTCCGATCTCTTGGTGGGAGTGCATTTCAGGGATAGTGATCACAACTCCCTCACATTGGCCATGCTCATGAAGATCAATGGGAGCAGACAGAAAAGGAGAACATTTAATTGGTGGAGGGAGAATTACAATAGTAATAGGAGGATCTGTGGTGTCAAAAGTGGGAACCAATGTAGTCAGGGAAATGCAAGATAGACTATGAAGAGGTTTAGGGGTCATGTGCTGACAGTACTACTTGGCTTTATGCCACTGAGGCAAGAATGTTATCTTGAAAGAACCTTACATGACAAGGAATATGGAACACCTAGTCAAGAGGTAGAAGGAAGCTTAGTCGATGTTGAGGAGGCCAGGATCAGAGTCGGGAGTGTCGTGCTGGAAAAGCACAGCAGGTCAGGCAGCATCCAAGTGCAGGAGAATCGACGTTTCGGGCATAAGGCAATGTCACCACCGTCGTGCGTGACACCACTTTCACCCCCATGGACACCGATGTAGGCCCCACTTTCACTCCATTTGCAAGCGCCACTGTTGTTACTGAAGTCATCACCGACCCTATAATCACGACCACTCATGACTTTCTATGCCCCACATCCAGCTCCTACCCAAACCCAGGTCCTAGCTTCCAGCCCTGCCTTGTGTTTACGTTTCACTCAGATTTCCCCCTCACCGAGGATGAACGTTCAGTCCTCAGCAAAGGCCTCACCTTCATTCCTCTCCGCTCCCAGATTACTGAGCTCGACCCACGTCATCAACTTGAAATGTTCTTCTGACACCTCCTCCTCTGAGCTCATTTTTTTCAATCATGAGTCCAGCCCAACCACCGAATGCCGCTTCCCTTGCCTCCAAAGCTCCCCATCCGCATGGATACCCCCGGGCTGGCCTGTTATCCACACTTCACCTCTTCATTTCTAACTGCCACTGTGATATTGATCACCTCCATCTGTCCACCCCTTTCACTCACTCCAACCTCTCGTACTCACAATCTGCAGCCCTATATTACCTCTGCTCCAACCATAACCTCACCAGCAAACCCGCAAACAAGGGGGTGCAGGAGTAGTTTGCCTCATCGATCTCTCCACCACTGAAGCCAGACTCTAACTCCCATACACCTCCACCTACTGCACCCTCAACCACTACCTCACCTCCGATTGCCAAACCTCATCCACCACCTCATCACCTCTGAGGATCTCCCATCCATAGCCTCCAACCTCATTGTTTGTAAACGCCCACACTCTCCGATTCTGCTTCCTACCAAAGATTTAAAAACTTTACTTCTCCGGTTGACGTATAGTCTGCATCTGTCCCACTGTACACATCTCTGTATCCCTTGACACTGTCCAGCTCCCCCAGTCCAGGAACTCCCCACCTACATTCGGGACACCACTCACGTTCTTCACTTCGTCCATCATTTCATTTCCCCGGCCCTCAATGCCTCATCATCACCGTGGGCATCCAGTCCCTCTACATATCCATCCGCCCAAGCTCTCCATTTCCTCCTCTCAGGCTGTCCCAACCAGTCCCCTTCCACCGACACCCACAGCCGTCTGGTTGGACTGGCCATCACCCTGAACAACTTCTCCTTCCAATCCACCCACTTCCGCCAAACCAAAGGGTAGCCATTGGCACCCGCATGAGACCAAGTTATGCCTGCCTCTTTGTCTTGGAATAGTCCATCTTCCACAGTTACACAGCCACCATTCCCCATCAGTTCCTTCGCTACATTGATGACTGTATCGGGGCTACCTTGTGCTCCCAGGACGGGGTTGAACAATTCATCAACTTCACCAACACCTTTCATCCCGGCCTCAAATTCACCTGAACCATCTCCGACTCCACCTTCCCCTTCCAGGCGCACTTCATCTCCATCTCTGGCGACTGACTAACCACGGACATCTACCGCACACCCTCTGACTCCTTCAGCTACTGAGACTAAAGTTCCTCCCACCCTACCGCCTGTAAAAATGCAATCTGTTCTTCTTAATTCCTCTATCTCCGTCTCATCGCCCCAAGATGGCGAGTTCTACCTCAGAAAATTCCAGATGGCCTCCTTCTTCCAAGATTGCAACTTCCTTTCGCAGTGATCGACAAGGCTCTCCAGCGTATCTCCTCCACGTCCCTCACCACCCCACCTGAACCTCACCGCTCCCAACGCAAGGGCTGTCCCACTCGCACCGCCCTCCTGACCTGTCCCTTACCATCTATCCTTCTCTCCGACCTATCACCTTCTCACTCACCTTCTTCTACCTGTCGCAGCTACCTTCACCCCAACTCCACACCCCCCCCATTTTTCCCTCAGCACCCCCCCCCCCCCGCCAACAGCCTCATTCCGTATGAAAAGCTTATGCCTGAAACGTCAGTGCTCCTGCACCTCGGATGCTGCCAGACCTGCTGCGCTTTTCCAGCACCACAATTTCGACTCTGATCTTCAGGATCTGCGGTCCTCACTTTCTCCTCGAGGCAAGGGTCACACTGGACTCGAGAGCATTACAAGATATCCAGGAAGGAACTAAAGAATGGACTGAGGAAAGCTGGAAGGGGTCATGAAATAGCTTTACCGGTTAGGATTAAGGAATCTCTAAGGTATTCTACGCTAAAAAAAAAGATTGTGGTGGAGTAGCAGGGATACATGCAGACTCTTCAGCCTGGGCCTTATCTACTCCCATCTGCTTTCTTCCTTTTGATTTAATTTTCTTTTCTTCAAGCCTATGCTCTTTTTTCTCTATTCTTTTGTTTCTGCCCTTTCCTTCTCTTTTCTTCAAAGCCTTTGCAGCAGATTGATCATGGCAGTTTTTCCCCCATTCCCTCCCGATCCACGAGCATGCCTCAAATCGGCTGGGCCAGATCAGAACAGGACAGACCGCTGGCCGGAGCTGGAGCTACAGGCTTTCACTCGAGGATCGCACACCCTCCCTCTGCGCCTATCTGTCTATCAATGGTCTCTCCTACAACCTGAGACCCAGGCCCAATGTCTCTTCCAGCTCCCAGGACAAGGCTCCACGTTCTCCTCTCCCCGCCTATATCCCAACCCTCCTGTATTCACATTCCCATCTTTCTTATAGCTCCAATCCTTTTGCATTCACATCCCCTTTCCACATAAACTATCATCCATACCTTATATGTCCAGTTCATCATAATCCTTAGTTTACCCCCATCCCCCACATATGTTCAACATTTTCTACGCCCAGAGAGTGACAACCTTGACTTCAAAACTGCACTGACTTGCAGCCACATCTACTCATGGGAAAGGATTTGTCAGTAAGACCAGAGGATAGCTTCGGAGCTGGATTACCGAAGGCAGTCCCAGATTGTCTTCATCCTTGTTCTGGCAACTCCTGCGACGTCACCAGTGTCAAGCTACATTGGCCCTTGTCCTTCCCATGGACAATGCTGGGGCCATGGAGATAGGACCCCTGCTGAATGGGCAAATGCCGGTCTTGCATGCAACCTTTCCCAGATCTGCGCCCTGGAGAGGCCACTCCAGCATTGCATCACCATGACGGCACAATGCAGGAAGCAGCAGTCAATCAGGTGTAAGGCTGCGCTTGATTGGCATAGAGAAAGGCGGCAGGTATTGATGTCGATGGTGGGAGAGGGCATTGCACCTCTTTGGACAGTTACTGCCTCAAGCTAGGCAGCACTCAGCCAATCAGGTGTTGTCTGGCCCCAGTCCACTTGCTCTATTGAGTGCATAAGGCATGGGGTACAAGTAGCCCGAACTGTGGACTGTTAACATTGCGCCAACACAACGAGAACACAAGAAAGAAACCAGCAATCAGACGAGCGCCTGCGTTCCCTGCAGACTCAACAGCAGGAGATGGTCAGCAGATTTGCGACTCTCTCAGGGACACCAGCTACAGCACTGCACTCAAGATGTTCGGGAAGAACCAGTGCAAGACACACGACGGGTTTGAAGAAAGCGCAAGTATGCTCACTGCTGTCATTCAAGCAAAATGTGTTGCACTGCGAGAGCACACACACCATCCTACCCAGGGAACACTACCAGCGCGTCGGAGAGTAAGAGGCAGGATCAAGGAAAAAGCAAGGAGCTGCACAAATGATTGCTGGCGACAACAATGGGCAAGCGTTCAGTCAACATTTGACACCAGCAACATCTATGGAATATACAGGGGGATAAAGAAAACCATCGGTTCATCCCAGAGCAAGACAGCTCCACTGGACATAATTACAGGCGAGACAACAGAAGACAAAAACAAGCAGACGGAGTGATGAGTGAAGCATTACTCTGAACTCCATCCCAGAGGAAACAGCATCTCAGACAGTGTGCCAGACACCGTGGAATGCCTGACATTCATGGAGGAATAGGATACATTGCCGACTGCTGAATAGTTAAATAAGGCTGCCGAATGGGAAAGTGTCAAGATTGGATGGCATTCCATGAGAGGTCATCAAGTGCACAAAATGGCTCCCTGCTGAACCACCCACATAAACTGCTGCACCACTGCTGGAAAGGGAGCAGTGCCACATGAGAGACTGTCACCTATATGAGAACAAAGGGGACTGAAGCGACTGGAACAACTACAGGTGAATCTCTTTGCTGACCAGCGTTGGGAAAATTCTTTGCCATCTAGGCTTGCATAGACTGCAGAAAATTGCCGGAAGAGTATGATCTTTACTCTCAGACAGCCCCAAGAAAAAATGCAGAGAGCAAAGACAATCACTCTACGTCGTCCTCATTGACCTCACGGAGGCCTTCGAACTTGTGCTCAGAGACAGTCTCTTCAAGGTCCTCGCCAGGATGAGCTGTTCCCTCAAGGCCCCTCAGGATTGTACAGTAATTCCACATAGATATAAAGGGAGTCGTTCTTGTTGACAGCTCTTCTTTGGCGGCCTTCAACATTGGCAGTAACGTGAAGCAGGGAGGTGTGCTTGACCCCAACCTGTCTGGCCTCTTTTCAGCTGAAGCACACCTTTGGAACATCAACTGATGGTGTCCGCCTCCACAACAAACCGGATAGAGGCTATTTAGTGAGGGCGAAATCCAAGGTTCATGAAATGTTGTTTGCAGAAGACATGGCACTGGCCACACACTTGGGAGAGCAAGTGTAAACCACATGGACACTTCTCAAGCGTCTACCAAGACTTCAGATTGACCATTACCCTGAAAATGACAAATGTGCTGGGTCAACGTGTTGAGCAGCCCCTGTCATTACCATCCAGGACTACGAGCTGGAGGGACTCAATGAGCATACATACCTTCGCTCCACCATCACGGACAGTCTCTCTCAGGACTCAACATCAACACACGAGTAGCCTCAACATTTATCAGATTGACAAAGGATGTCTGGGAGAACAGAGAACAAACAGACAAAAGCGACACCTGAACGCCTTCTAACTTCGCAGCCTGAGATGCATCGTGGATCAAGTCATCAACAATGAGGTTCTCGCCCATGCCGAGATACCGTGCGTCTTTCGTCTACTTCTACAGTTGATAGAGTTGGCAGCCTCAGCACTCTGCTGTACGGCTGCGACACCTGGCGACACAACTCCAGCTGTGGGCCATGACAAAAGATGCACTGTGCATTGCACAACTTATATTGCAATGTGTGGAAGATATAATTCAGGACTATTTGCAATTCACACATTGTGTGCAGCATGCTAGTTGTAGAAATAAGAGAACACAACAAAGAGATCAGATCCAATAATGTTTCATTGAATCTTCGTCTCCAACTAACAAAATGTGCAATATCCATTCAAATCACATATATTTATAAAATATTGGGTTTTTTTGCCATTGTGCCGCTGTCGTTTTGCAAATTGTTTGTCAACCCGTTCCAAAGAGCAGAATGACGGTAGCGACGTGACATTGGATCCAGATGTTAGGAAGATGCCTCACCACGTCCAAGTATATAAAAGTTATTCAGTTCGTCATGCCTATATTTCCTGAATAATAAAGGAAATGATGTCGGACTCATCAAAGAAAATTGATAACATTAGGAGCAGAACTTATTTTCCAGAACTTGAAGTGATCGAGTTAAGTAAACTTTCTGCCATTACCTCAGATAAAGGAAACGGTTCATCGATCATACTTGGATAGCACCGTGTGAAATTCAAAATAGAATCTGCTTCTGATTGGTGTGTGCACGATGAATGTAGCGAAATATTCAAATTTAGGGATATCGGCTACTTCCTTTCATTACATTATACCGATTTCTTTCTAATAGATTATGCTGGTCCTCACATTCACTTTCAAAATTAGTGATTGGTGCAAAATGTAATGATCTCGTGCCTTCTTTGATTTGAAGGTCATCATTCATGTCTCCTTACCACAAATATTAAATAGACTCGTTATGAACACAGGATCGTGAATGAACAAGATGGCAGTTTGCTCGGCCCTCTAGATTGCATCCTTTTGTTCTTTTTTTTATATTTTACTCCATTGTACAATCCATTCAAAGTCCTGTTATGATCATTGAATTCAGCAAATCAGTTCACCATTTCAAAATGTGGGCGGCACGGTAGAAAATGTGGGCGGCACGGTGGCACGCTGCCTCACAGCGCCAGAGACCCGGGTTCAATTCCCGACTCAGGCGCCTGACTGTGTAGAGTTTGCACGTTCTCCCCATGTCTGCGTGGGTTTCCTCCGGGTGCTCCGGTTTCCTCCCACAGTCTAAAGATGTGCAAGTCCGGAAAATTGGCCGAACTATATTGCCAGTAGTGTTTGGTCAGGGGTAAATGTAGGCGCATGTTTGGGTTGTGGGTCGGTGTGGACTTGTTGGGCCGAAGGGCCTGTTTCCACATTGTAATCTAAAAAACAATTTTTATATTTTTGTAGTGGTTCACATCTTCTACAATGCGCCACTGAAAAAAAACATTATAAAATGTCCACCATGGGGACGGGGATTCTTCCCTCAAATACCCGATGCTAACCAAGTGATTCCAACACAAGTGCAACACTTGCATTTACCCACAATGTGGATAATTGCCCAAGTATGTCTTCTACCGAAGGTGCAGTCGAAATCCAAGCTGGGCTAATTTACGCCCCATCGGTCTACTATCAATTATTAATAAAATGATCGAGGGGGTCATCAGCAGTGCAATCCTGCAACACCGGCTCAGCAATAAACTGCTTACTGATGTCAGTTTGGTTTCCACCGGGGCCCCACAGCTCCTCACCTCATCCCAGACGTGGTTCCAAAAATGGACCAAACAGTTTTCTTCCAGAGGTGAGTGGACATCAGTCCTTGACATGGAAGCCACATTCGATCCGGTGTGGCATCAAGGAGCCAGACCACAACTTGAATCAATGGATGTCAACGGCAAACTCTCCATTGCTTGGAGTCGTATCTGGCAAAGAGGATAATGATCGTTATTATTGGATGTAAGTCATCCTCGTTCCATTATAACTGTGCATGAACTCATCAGGGGAGTATCATGGGCACAATCGTCTTCAGCTGCTTCATCAATAGACTTCCCTTCATTGTCAGGTCAGAAGTAGGGATGTTTGCTGATGACTGCACAATGTTCAGCACCATTTGCAACTCCTCAGTTGAAGAGTTCATGTTCAAATGCAATAAGATTTGGACAATATCCAGTCTTGGGCTGAAAAATGGTGAGTGCCCAAAAAAGTCCATTAGGAAAATCACCAATACAGTCAATCTCATCAATCTAACCATCACCTATTGACATTCCATGGTGTTACCATCACTGATCCCCTAGTATCAACATCATCATCCACTACAAAATTTAAAAAATGGTGAACTGATTTGCTGAATTCAATTGCATAACAGGACGTTGACTGAATTGTACGATGAAGTAAATTATTAAGAAAACAAAAGGATGCAATCGAGAGGGCCAAACAAACTGCCATCTAGTTCATTCACGATCCTGAGTTCATAACGAGTCTTATTTAATATTTGTGGTAAGGAGACATGAATGATGAAGTTCCATCACTGATCCCCAGTATCAAAATCCTGCAGTTATCATTAACCAGAAACGCAAGTGAACTCACCACATAAACGCAGTGAATACAAGTGGAGGTCAGAGGACCAAAATACTGCGACGTGCAACTCGCCTTCTGACTCCAAAGTGCCTGTGCACAATCTACAATACACAACTCAAACCTGTAATGGATGCTCCCCACTAGCCTGGATGAATGTAGTTCCAACAACAGTCAATGAGCTTGACACCATCCAAGACAAAGCTGCCGTCTTGATTGGCACCACATCCACAAGTATCCATTCCATCCACCACCGGTGCTCAGTGGCAGCAGTCTCGATTATCAACAAGATGTACTGCATAAATTCACAAAATATTCACATAGAGGACCTTCCAAACCCAAGTTAAAAATCACATAACTCCATGGAATAGTCCAACAGGTTTAATTGGAAGCACTTGGGATTCGGAGCGCCGCTCCTTCCCGTGACCACTTCAATCTAGAAGGGTAATGTCAGTAGATGCATGGGAATGCTCCCACTTTCAAGTTCACGTCCAAGGTATTCACGATAATTACTTGAAAATATATCACTATTTCCTCAATATTCCTTCGTCAACATTCTGGAGTTCCCTACCTCGTGGCATTATGGGTTAACGCACAGCAAGTGGAATGCAGTGGTTTAAGAAGATAACTCACCGTCGCATTTATAAGGAAACTTGGGACGGGATACAAAAAAAGGTGATGTCCAGCTAGCGATGGCCCACGGATTTTTTTTTTTAACAAGTACGAAACAATATATCAACTGACCTTGTGATATTTGGGATAGCTGCACCCATTTGTTGGACGCCGTGCCAGCAGTTCCCAGTTATAAACTCAGGAAAAAGTCACATCCTTTAACGTATTTCAGAACTTTCACTCATTCAGCCTTGTATTTATTGATTGCTTTTTTCCATGACGAGAAGGTGCCTTGAGATAACTCTGTATGTAGGATCAACAAAATAAAGAATCATTTGCACAACCTAAAATTTGTCATATCAGTCAACAAATATGGCAGGATATTTGGCACCATCAATTTTGGAAGTGCACTGGACCATGCCACAAGGTCAAGATTTAACAACACCATCTCAAAATAAGGCACGTAAAGGGAAGATCACAAAAATATGCGAAGAAATCGAGTAAGAAGGTGAATCTGTGAAATTTGCCAATGGTCCAGAAATCAATTATAAACTGTGGTGTCATCGAATTGTGAAGAGGGCACGATGAACTTAATGATAGAATTTTATTTCTACAATTTTCATATTATGGTTTTGCGGCTATTTGATCACCTTCAGAATATTCCTCCATTGACATTAATCATGCTTTGTTATTTCATGCATTCAAGCCTGAATACGACTAATCTTTGTTATTCAAGGATTTCAATAGATATGCATATGAGTGTACGACATTTAGGTTAAGTCATAATCAGATCAGACATAATCGTATTCGAAGAGCAAGCAGACATGTGATGTCAAATCACATTTATTTATCTGCATGTATGTTAAAAGGTCATGGTCTGAGTTGTTTCATTTAACCAATGGCTTGCTTGGGAAGTCATTGCTTATAACTCCAATCAACACTTTTAGCAAACGTTTTCAGTGATTCACAATCTCATGTTAACATATTCCTGCTGACACATTCCCACGCCTTGGCCTCGGCCATTCAATATTATTCCAAACAAGGAATGATTTCATCCTCAGAAGTTACTTCTGGATATATTACGCCACTTAAGTTGGAGTATTATTCAGTGGTATGTTTTATCCTTTTGGACATCTTTAAACTGCATTTATCATTGTTGAACATTTAGAAATCTGTATCATGCCAAAACTTGTGAATATTTGAATGCCGATGGACAGTGCTTCAACCTTTTGCAGAAACTTCTCAGGTGTTATCAAAACTTCTTGTGTCACTTCAAAACAATACAGCATCATCATGGAACAATGCACATTGCAGTACAAGTAGTTAACGAGAAATGTTTATTGAAAGACTAATTATGTTCGCGTCCAGGATGCTAATTGTCTCACTCAAGGCTTTACCGGCTGCTTCCAACAGTGTTCCTTGACACACTGGAGGCTTGCATTTTCTATAAATAAGGGATTCTCTCATTGTATCATCGCTTCAAGCAAGCAATAAACTGTGAATCTAGTGAGAGAAAAAGGAGAGTTTAGTATCTGAGAGCAAATAGTTGGAATGCAACAGAGTTAAATCTTACCAGCATTGATCAGAACCTACATGATTTACAAAACCCTAAGAGCAGTGAATTGGAATATGTCGACAATGGATTTGAGTAACTCAACCACACGTTGGCAATCAACAGAAGTGTATACTATGCGGTTCATGCTCTTTCTACACGCTCGGACCAAATTCCAATAAATTAGCGAATCTGTCCAATGCTTCGGATGTCTAAGCAGGATATTATCCAATATTGGCGTTTGTTGGTATCCCTGGTAAGTTACCCATATCAACTTTGGTTTTGGTTTAAGACTGTCGACTTGTATTTTTGCCCAGTCCATTGCTTTCGATCCTGAGTCTCTTATTTTAAAAACAAGCTTTTTGCTGCTCAGAGAGTGAATGTTCCTCATTACTCAATATCCAACCGTGAACCCTCAATCCATGAGTTGAATTCATTCAGATATTTCTTACCAAACAGCTCAGATATGTCATTCTAGACCACTGGAGACGTTGAGATTTGAATGCGGGTGTCCTGGCTCCAAGGCTGGAATGCTACCACAGCAAACCTGAAACAATATCGATTCAATTATTAACTCCATAACTTGCCCATAACTTAACTCAAGTTCAGAGCTAATCCATTCCATGTCTGTCAGAGGACAAAGTCTGTGCAAAGCAGTATAGAGCAGCAGATATATAAGCAAAGCTTTCCACATTGGAGATCTCAGTGTAAAATTTTACACGTTAACGTACATTGCGCACCTTCAGTGTAACGTCAAGTAAAACATTTTTTTTTTCACATCTCACAGTATTTCCTGCACTCTCGTATGGTTTTGTTCATTTTATCAAACAGCCAGTCTCCTCCTAAAATCTGCTACCTTTCCTTTGCTATGACATTACCGTATTATTTTTTCTGGTCATCCTTGTTTTTAACGTATGGGCAATAACGGAGTAAAGGAGAATAATGCAGAGTGGCTCAATCACTGCAGATTTGAAATCCAATCTTCACACTGTCCTGATCTTTGCGCACTGGACATTGGGTTCACACAGTTGTGCAAATATTCAGCAAGGTATTTCGCACTTTGACTGAAGAAAACAGAGAGAAAAAGTTACGAGTATTTCACATACAATCAAGCGTACACAAAAACGGTACTCACGCGTATACATGCATGCATCTCTCATGTGAGTGCACACCAACACTCATACTCACATACACTGATACACACATACACAAACACACACACACACACACACACACACACACAGACTTGAAATATTTTAGCTCATCTGATACTTTTGATCATAGCCTAGTACATGAAATCTCCATCCTACTGATACTTATTGAGCTCAATTATTTACATGGGTATCAGTCAGGCAACAAGACAAATTCTATTCTTCCAGTTCGGTATCTGGCTCTCTCAATACTCCCACTCCTCTATGAGTTTTATTTACATTTGTGGTCACAACTTCAGACTCCAAAATCAGAGTTCTTGACAACGTGTAAGAGCGACCATCTATTCTGCTTGACTAAATTGTACTGGGACAGTCTTGAAAGGGCAATGAAAGAAGGTACGGTTTGTCTCACCTCATTGTTAACATATTCGTGGATTTTAATTGGAAAAGGGCATTTGGAAAGTGGGAGGGACACAGAATGAGTTCCAACTATATATAATCGCAACATTTACAGGAAATCAGCAAAGGAAATGTTGCCTGCACATGCTTTAATGATATTGGAGTTATTAATAGATCACAGTTATCCGTTTATCTACAACAAACCTCGACATGATGTGCGAAAAACACCAGCATTTCTGAGTTTTCAGAACCATAGATAAAAGGTGAATGTTTCCGAGAAGTCTGTCACATAATGTTATAAGGAAGATATAGCTTTCACTTTTTTAAGACTCTTCAACCTTTTACAGCAGAAAACAGGACAGATCTTCCCATACTTATTGTTTGTACTTCGCTGCTCTGTATAAACCCGTTTTTGGTTAAATTTTTACTCTAAACGTCTGATGCTTGGTGGTGTATGTAAATTAGTGGTTTGACATTTTCAAGTGCAATTTCTGCCAGACTTCCTTCAGGCAGCAAGGCTTAATCTTATCACTTACAATATTGCCAGTTATTTTGCTTTAATAACTTTTTACTAATGGGAATACTCACGATGTGAGGAAAACATGCTCGTGCAAAATTCTGTTTTTAGTTCTGAATGACGGAGTTATAGCTGGGGGCAGGGAAATTATGATATGGTGAGGAATGACTTAGGATGTGTGGATTGGAAAAATAGGCTTCAAGGGAAGGACACAAATGATATGTGGAGCTTGTTCAACGAGCAGCTATTGGGTGTCCTTGATAAGTATGTACCAGTCAGGCAGGGAGGAAAGGGTCTTGTGAGGGAGCCGTGGTTTAATAAGGAATTGGAATCCCTTGTAAAAGGGAAGAGGGCGGCCGATATAAAGATGAGGCATGAAGGTTCAGTTGGGGCGATTGAGAGTTATAAGGTAGCCAGGAAGGATCTAAAGAGAGAGCTAAGAGCAGCGAGAAAGGGACATGAAAAGTCCTTGGTTGGTAGGATTAGGGAAAACCCTAAGGCTTTCTATAGGTATGTCAGGAATAAAAGGATGACGAGGGAAGGTATCGGTCCAGTCAAGGATAGGAGTGGGAGGTTGTGCGTGGAGGCAGAGGAGATTGGAGAGACACTAATCAATACTTTTCGTCAGTATTCACTCAGGAACAGGACGTTGTTGCGTATGTGAATATTGAGTCACAAGTGATTAGAATGGATGGCTTTGAGGTATGGAGGGAAGAGGTCCGGGGAATACTGGAAAGGGTGAAAATAGATAAGTCCCCTGGGCCTGATGGCATTTACCTTGGATCCTCTGGGAAGCTAGGGAGGAGATAACGGAGACATTGGCCTTGATTTTTATGCCGTCGTTGTCCACAAGAATAGTGCCAGAAGACTGGAGGATAGCGAATGTGGTCCCCTTGTTCAAGAAGGGGAGTAGGGACAGCCCTAGTAACTATAGGCCAGTGAGTCTCACTTCTGTTGTGGACGAGGGTAAAGCAGTAGATGTGGTGTATATGGATTTTAGCAAGGCGTTCGATAAGGTACCCCATAGTAAGCTACTGCAGAAATTACGGAGGTATGGCATTGAGGCTGCATTAGAGGTTTGGATTAGGAATTGGTTGGCTGGAAGGAGACAGAACGTAGTAGTTGATGGTAAAGGTTCATCTTGGAGTGCAGTTACTAGCGGTGTTCCGCACGTATCTGTTTTGGGACCATTGTTGTTTGTCATTTTTATAAATGACCTGGAGGAGGGGCTTGAAGGCTGGGTGAGCAAGTTTGCGGATGACACGAAAGTCGGTGGGGTGGTGGACAGCGAAGAAGGATGTGGGAGGTTACAGCGGTATATAGATAAGTTGCAGATCTGGGCAGAAAGGTGGCAAATGGAGTTCAATGTAGCTAAGTGTGAAGTCATTCACTTTGGTAGGAGTAACAAGAAGATGGATTACTGGGCTAATGATAGGCTACTTGGTAGTGTGGATGAGCAGAGGGATCTTGGTGGCCATGTGCACAAATCTCTGAAAGTTGCCACCCAGGTAAGTAGTGCTGTGAAGAAGGCATATGGCGTACTGGGCTTTATTGGTAGAGGAATTGAGTTCCGGGAAATGCAAGATAGACTATGAAGAGTTTTAGGGGTCATGTGCTGATAGTACTACTTGGCTTTATGCCACTGAGGCAAGAAAAGAATGTTATCTTGAAAGAACCTTACATGACAAGGAATATGGAACACCTCGTCAAGAGGTAGAAGGAAGCTTATTCGATGTCGAGGAGGCCAGAATCAGAGTCGGGAGTGTCGTGCTGGAAAAGCACAGCAGGTCAGGCAGCATCCAAGAGCAGGAGAATCGACGTTTCGGGCATAAGGCAATGTCACCGCCGTCGCGCGTGACACCACTTTCACCCCCATGGACACCGATGTAGGCCCCACTTTCACTCCATTTGCAAGCGCCAGTTTTGTTACTTAAGTCATCACCGACCCTATAATCACGACCACTCATGACTTTCTATGCCCCACATCCAGCTCCTACCCAACCCCAGGTCCTAACTTCCAGCCCTGCCTTGTGTTTACGTTTCCCTCAGATTGCCCCCTCACCGAGGATGAACGTTCAGTCCTCAGCAAAGGCCTCACCTTCATTCCTCTCCGCTCCCAGATTACTGAGCTCGACCCACGTCATCAACTTGAAATGTTCTTCTGACACCTCCTCCTCCGAGCTCATTTTTTTCAATCAAGAGTCCAGCCCAACCACCGAATGCCGCTTCCCTTGCCTCCAAAGCTCCCCATCCACATGGATACCCCCCCGGGCTGGCCTGTTATCCGCACTTAACCTCTTCATTTCTAACTGCCACTGTGATATTGATCACCTCCATCTGTCCACCCCTTTCACTCACTCCAACCTCTCGTACTCACAATGTGCAGCCCTATATTCCCTCTGCTCTAACCATAACCTCACCAGCAAACCCGCAAACAAGGGGGTGCAGGAGTAGTTTGCCTCATCGATACCTCCGACCACTGAAGCCAGACTCCAACTCGCATACACCTCCACCTATTGCACCCTCAACCACTACCTCACCACCGATTGCCAAACCTCATCCACCACCTCATCACCTCTGAGGATCTCCCATCCATAGCCTCCAACCTAATTGTTTGTAAACGCCCACACTCTCCGATTCTGCTTCCTACCAAAGATTTAAAAACTTTACTTCTTCGGTTGACGTATAGTATGCATCTGTCCCACTGTACACATCTCTGTATCCCTTGACACTGTCCAGCTCCCCCAGTCCAGGAACTCCCCATCTACATTCGGGACACCACTCACGTTCTTCACTTCGTCCATCATTTCATTTCCCCGGCCCTCAATGCCTCATCATCACCGTGGGCATCCAGTCCCTCTACATATCCATCCGCCCAAGCTCTCCATTTCCTCCTCTCAGGCTGTCCCAACCAGTACCCTTCCACCGACACCCACAGCCGTCTGATTGGACTGGCCCTCACCCTGAACAACTTCTCCTTCCAATCCACCCACTTCCGCCAAACCAAAGGGTAGCCATTGGCACCCGCATGAGACCAGGTTATGCCTGCCTCTTTGTCTTGGAACAGTCCATCTTCCACAGTTACACAGCCACCATTCCCCATCAGTTCCTTCGCTACATTGATGACTGTATCGGGGCTACCTTGTGCTCCCAGGACGGGGTTGAACAATTCATCAACTTCACCAACACCTTCCATCCCGGCCTCAAATTCACCTGAACCATCTCCGACTCCACCTTCCCCTTCCAGGCGCACTTCATCTCCATCTCTGGCGACCGACTAACCACGGACATCTACCGCAAACCCTCTGACTCCTTCAGCTACTGAGACTAAAGTTCCTCCCACCCTACCGCCTGTAAAAATGCAATCTGTTCTTCTTAATTCCTCTATCTCCCTCTCATCGCCCCAAGATGGCCAGTTCCACTTCAGAAAATTCCAGATGGCCTCCTTCTTCCAAGGTTGCAACTTCCTTTCGCAGCGATCGACAATGCCCTCCAGCGTATCTCCTCCACGTCCCTCACCACCCCACCTGAACCTCACCGCTCACAATGCAAGGGCTGTCCCACTCGCAAGCTCGAACTTGGCACCGCCCTCCTGACCTGTCTTTTACCATCCATCCTTCTCTCGGACCTATCACCTCCTCACTCAACTTCTTCTACCTGTCGCAGCTACCTTCACCCGAACTCCACACCCCCCTCCCATTTTTCTCTCAGTGCCCCACCCACCCCCCCCCCCCCCCCCCCCCCCCCCCGCCAACAGCCTCATTCCGTATGAAAAGCTTATGCCTGAAACGTCAGTGCTCCTGCACCTCGGATGCTGCCAGACCTGCTGCGCTTTTCCAGCACCACAATTTCGACTCTGATCTTCAGGATCTGCGGTCCTCACTTTCTCCTCGAGGCAAGGGTCACACTGGACTCGAGAGCATTACAAGATATCCAGGAAGGAACTAAAGAATGGACTGAGGAAAGCTGGAAGGGGTCATGAAATAGCTTTACCGGTTAGGATTAAGGAATCTCTAAGGTATTCTACGCTAAAAAAAAAGATTGTGGTGGAGTAGTAGGGATACATGCAGACTCTGCAGCCTGGGCCTTATCTACTCCCATCTGCTTTCTTCCTTTTGATTTAATTTTCTTTTCTTCAAGCCTATGCTCTTTTTTCTCTATTGTTTTGTTTCTGCCCTTTCCTTCTCTTTTCTTCAAAGCCTTTGCAGCAGATTGATCATGGCAGTTTTCCCCCATTCCCTCCCAATCCACGAGCATGCCTCAAATCGGCTGGGCCAGATCAGAACAGGACAGACCGCTGGCCGGAGCTGGAGCTACAGGCTTCCACTCTGGGATCGCACACCCTCCCTCTGCGCCTATCTGTCTATCAATGGTCACTCCTACAACCTGAGACCCAGGCCCAATGTCTCTTCCAGCTCCCAAGACAAGGCTCCACGTTCTCCTCGCCCCATCTATATCCCAACCCTCCAGTATTCACATTCCCATCTTTCTTTTGGCTCCAATCCTTTTGCATTTACATCGCCTTTCCACATAAACTATCATGAATCCCTTATATGTCCAATTCATCCTAATCCTTAGTTTACCCCCATCCCCCACATATGGTCAACATTGTCTACGCCCAGAGAGTGACAACCTTGACTTCAAAACTGCACTGCCTTGCAGCCACATCTCCTCATGGGAAAGGCTTTGTCAGGAAGACCAGAGGATAGCTTCGGAGCTGGATTCCCGAAGGCAGTCCCAGGTTGTCTTCATCCTTGTTCTGGCAACTCCTGCGACGTCACCAGTGTCAAGCTACATCGGCCCTCGCCCTTCCCTTGGACAATGCTGGGGCCATGGAGATAGGACCCCTGCTGAATGGGCTAATGCCGGTCTTGCATGCAACCTTTCCCAGATCTGCGCCCTGGAGAGGCCACTCCAGCATTGCATCACCATGACGGCACAATGCAGGAAGCAGCAGTCAATCAGGTATAAGGCTGTGCTTCATTGGCATAGAGAAAAGCGGCAGGGATTGATGTCGATGGTGGGAGAGCGCATTGCACCTCGTTGGACGTTACTGCCTCAAGCTGGGCTGCACTCAGCCAACCAGGTGTTGTCTGGCCCCAGTCCACTTGCTCCATTGAGTGCATAAGGCATGGGGTGCAAGTCGCCTAAACTGTGGACTGTTAACATTGCGCCAACACAACGAGAACACAATTAAGAAACCAGCAATCAGACGAGCGCCTGCGTTTCTTGCAGACTCAACAGCAAGAGATGGTCAGCAGATTTGGGACTCTCTCAGGGACACCAGCTACAGCACTGCACTCAAGTTGTTCAGGAAGAACCAGGGCAAGACATACGACTGGTTTGAAGAAAGCGCAAGTATGCTCACTGCTGTCATTGCGTTGCCCACTGCGAGAGCACACACACGTTCCTACCCGGGGAACACTACCAGCGCGTCGCATACTAAGAGGCAGGATCAAGGAAAGAGCAAGGAGCTGCACAAATGATTGCTGGCGACAACAATGGGCAAGCGTTCAGTCAACATTTGACACCAGCAACATCTATGGAATATACAGGGGGATAAAGAAAACCATCGGTTCATCCCAGAGCAAGACAGCTCCACTGGACATAATTACAGGCGAGACAACAGAAGACAAAAACAAGCAGACGGAGTGATGAGTGAAGCATTACTCTGAACTCCATCCCAGAGAAGACAGCACCTCAGACTGTGTGCCAGACACCGTGGAATGCCTGACATTCATGGAGGAATAGGATACATTGCCGACGGCTGAATAGTTAAATAAGGCTGCCGAATGGGAAAGTGTCAAGATTGGATGGCATTCCATGAGAGGTCATCAAGTGCACAAACTGGCTCCCTGCTAAACCACCCACATAAACCGCTGCGCCACTGCTGGAAAGGGAGCAGTGCCACATGAGAGACTGTCACCTATATGAGAACAAAGGGGACTGAAGCGACTGGAACAACTACAGGTGAATCTTTTTGCTGACCAGCGTTGTGAAAATTCTTTGCCATCTAGGCTTGCATAGACTGCAGAAAGTTGCCGGAAGGGTATGATCTTCACTCTCAGACAGCTCCAAGAAAAAAATGCAGAGAGCAAAGACAATCACTCTACGTCGTCCTCATTGACCTCACGGAGGCCTTCGAACTTGTGCTCTGAGACACTCTCTTCAAGGTCCTCGCCAGGATTAGCTCAAGGCCCCTCAGGATTGTACACTAATTCCACATAGATATAAAGGGTGTCGTTCTTGTTGACAGCTCTTCTTTGGCAGCCTTCAACATTGGAAGTAACGTGAAGCAGGGAGGTGTGCTTGACCCCAACCTGTCTGGCCTCTTTTCAGCTGAAGCAAACCTTTGGAACATCAACTGATGGTGTCCACCTCCACACCAAACCGGATAGAGGCTATTTAGTGAGGGCGAAATCCAAGGTTCATGAAATGTTGTTTGCAGACGACATGGCACTGGCAACACACTTGGGAGAGCAAGTGTAAACCCCATGGACACTTCTCAAGCGTCTACCAAGACTTCAGATTGACCATTACCCTGAAAAAGACAAATGTGCTGGGTCAACGTGTTGAGCAGCCCCTGTCATTACCATCCATGACTACGAGCTGGAGGTACTCAATGAGTATACATACCTTCGATCCACCATCACGGACAGTCTCTCTCTAGACTCCGAAATCAACACACGAGCAGTCTCAACATTTATCAGATTGACAAAGGATGTCTGGGAGAACAGAGAACAAACAGACAAAAGCGACACCTCAACGCCTTCTAACTTCGCAGCCTGAGATGCATCGTGGATCAAGTCATCAACAATGAGGTTCTCACCCATGCCGAGATACTGAGCGTCTTTCGTCCACTTCTTCAGTTGATAGAGTTGGCAGCCTCAGCACTCTGCTGGACGGCTGCGACACCTGGCGACACAACTCCAGCTGTGGGCCATGACAAAAGATGCGCTGAGCATTGCACAACTTATATTGCAATGTATGGAAGATATAATTCAGGACTATTTGCATTCACACATTGTGTGCAGCATGCTCGTTGTAGAAATAAGAGAACACAACAAAGAGATCAGATCCAATAATGTTTCATTGAATCTTCGTCTTCAACTAACAAAATGTGCAATATCCATTCAAATCACATATATTGATAAAATATTGGGTTTTTTTTCCGTTGTGCCGCTGTCGTTTTGCAAATTGTTTGTCAACCCGTTCCAAAGAGCAGAATGACGGTAGCTACGTGACATTGGGTTCAGATGTTAGGCAGATGCCTCACCACGTCCAAGTATATAAAAGTTATTCAGTTCGTCATGCCTATATTTCCTGAATAATAAAGGAAAAGATGTCGGACTCATCAAAGAAAATTGATAACATTAGTAGCAGAACTTATCAGTGGTCGATTTTCCAGAACTTGAAGTGATCGAGTTAAGTAAACTTTCTGCCATTACCTCAGATAAAGGAAACGGTTCATCGATCAGACTGTATAGCACCATGTGAAATTCAAAATAGAATCTGCTTCTGATTGGTGTGTGTACGATGAATGTAGCGAAATATCCAAATTTCGGGATATCGGCTACTTCCTTCCATTACATAATACTGATTTCTTTCTAATAGATTATGCTGGTCCGCACATTCACTTTCAAAATTAGTGATTGGTGCAAAATGTAATGATCTCGTGTCCTTTGCCTTCTTTGATTTGAAGTTCATCATTCATGTCTCCTTACCACAAATATTAAATAGACTCGTTATGAACACAGGATCGTGAATGAACAAGATGGCAGTTTGCTTGGCCCTCTCGATTGCATCCTTCTGTTCTTTTATTTATATTTTACTCCATTGTACAATCCATTCAACGTCCTGTTATGATCATTGAATTCAGCAAATCAGTTCACCATTTCAAAATGTGGGCGGCACAATCGAAAATGTGGACGGCACGGTGGCACGCTGCCTCACAGCGCCAGAGACCTGGGTTCAATTCCCGCCTCAGGCGCCTGACTGTGTAGAGTTTGCACGTTCTCCCCATGTCTGTGTGGGTTTCCTCCGGGTGCTCCGGTTTCCTCCCACAGTCCAAAGATGTGCAGGTCAGGTGAATTGGCCATGCTAAATTGCCCGTAGTGTGAGGTAAGGGCTAAATGTAGGCGCATGGGTGGGTGTTGGGTCGGTGTGGACTTGTGGGGCCGAAGGGTCTGTTTCCACACTGCAATCTAAAAAACAATTTTTATATTTTTGTAGTGGTTCACATCTTCTACAATGCGCCACTGAAAAAAAAAACATTATAAAATGTCCACCATGGGGACGGGGATTCTTCCCTCAAATACCTGATGCTAACCAAGTGGTTCCAACACAAGTGCAACACTTGCATTTACCCACAATGTGGATACTTGCCCAAGTATGTCTTGTGCGTAAGGTGCAGTCGAAATCCAAGCTGGGCTAATTTACGCCCCATCGGTCTACTATCAATTATTAATAAAATGATCGAGGGGGTCATCAGCAGTGCAATCCTGCAACACCGGCTCAGCAATAAACTGCTTACTGATGTCAGTTTGGTTTCCACCGGGGCCCCACAGCTCCTCACCTCATCCCAGACGTGGTTCCAAAAATGGACCAAACAGTTTTCTTCCAGAGGTGAGTGGACATCAGTCCTTGACATGGAAGCCACATTCGATCCGGTGTGGCATCAAGGAGCCAGACCACAACTTGAATCAATGGATGTCAACGGCAAACTCTCCATTGCTTGGAGTCGTATCTGGCAAAGAGGATGATGATCATTATAATTGGATGTCGGTCATCCTCGTTCCATTATAACTGTGCATGAACTCATCAGGGGAGTATCATGGGCAAAATCGTCTTCAACTGCTTCATCAATAGACTTCCCTTCATTTTCAGGTCAGAAGTAGGGATGTTTGCTGATGACTGCACAATGTTCAGCACCATTTGCAACTCCTCAGTTGCAGAGTTCATGTTCAAATGCAACAAGATTTGGACAATATCCAATCTTGGGCTGAAAAATGGTTAGTGCCCAAAAACGTCCATTAGGAAAATCAACAGCACAATCAATCTCATCAATCTAACCATCACCTATTGACATTCAATGGTGTTACCATCACTGATCCCCTAGTATCAACATCAACATCCACTACAAAATTTAAAAAATGGTGAACTGATTTGCTGAATTTAATTGCATAACAGGACGTTGACTGAATTGTACGATGGAGTAAATTATTAAGAAAACAAAAGGATGCAATCTAGAGGGCCAACCAAACTGCCATCTTGTTCATTCACGATCCTGAGTTCATAACGAGTCTTATTTAATATTTGTGGTAAGGAAACATGAATGATGAAGTTCCATCACTGATCCCCAGTATCAACATCCTGCAGTAATCATTAACCAGAAACGCAAGTGAACTCACTACATAAACGCAGTGAATACAATTGGAGGTCAGAGGACTGCGACGTGCTACTCGCCTTCTGACTCCATAGTGCCTGTGCACAATCTGCAATACACAACTCAAACCTGTAATGGAATGCTCCTCACTTGCCTAATGAATGTAGCTCCAACAACAGTCAATGAGCTTGACACCATCCAGGATAAAGCTGCCGGCTTGATTGGCACCACATCCACAAGTATCCATTCCACCCACCACCGATGCTCAGTGGCAGCAGTCTCGATTATCAACAAGATGTACTGCATAAATTCACAAAATATCACCATAGAGGACCTTCCAAACCCAAGTTAAAAATCACATAACTCCATGGAATTGTGCAACAGGTTTAATTGGAAGCACTAGGGATTCGGATCGCCGCTCCTTCCCGTGACCAATTCAGTCTAGAAGGGTAATGTCAGGAGATGCATGGGAATGCTACCACTTTCAAGTTCACGTCCAAGGTATTCACGATAATTACTTGAAAATATATCGCTATTTCCTCAATATTCCTTAGTCAACATTCTGGAGTTCTCTCCTTCGTGGCATTATGTGTTAACGCACAGCAAGTGGAATGCAGTGGTTCAAGAAGATAACTCACCATCGCATTTATAAGGAAACTTGGGACGGGATACAAAAAAAGGTGATGGCCAGCTAGCGATGGCCCACGGATGTTTTTTTTTAAGAAGTACGAAACAATATATCAACTGACCTTGTGATATTTGGGACAGCTGCACCCATTTGTTTGACGCCGTGCCAGCAGTTCCCAGTTCGAAACTCTTTAAAAAGTCACATCCTTTAACATATTTCAGAACTTTCACTCATTCAGCCTTGTATTTATTGATTGCTTTTTTCCATGACGAGAAGGTGCCTTAAGATAACTCTGTATGTTGGATCAACAAAATAAAGAATCATTTGCACAACCTAAAATTTGTCATATCAGTCAACAAATATTGCAGGACATTTGGCACCATCAATTTTGGAAGTACACTGGACCGTGTCAAAAGGTTAAGATTTAACAACACCGTCTCAAAATAAGGCACGTAAAGGGAAGATCACAAAAATATGTGAAGAAATGGATTAAGAAGGTGAATCTGTGGAATTTGCCAATGGTCTAGAAATCAATTATCAACGGTGGTGTCATCGAATTGTGAAGAGGGCACGATGAACTGAATGATAGAATTTTATTTCTACAATTTTCATATTATGGTTTTGCGGCTATTTGATCACCTTCAGAATATTCCTCCATTGACATTAATAATGCTTTGTTATTTCATGCATTCAAGCCTGAATACGACTAATCTTTGTTCTTCAAGGATTTCAATAGATATGCATATGAGTGTACGACATTTAGGTTAAGTCATAATCAGGTCAGACATAATTGCATTCGAAGAGCAAGCAGACATGTGATGTCAAATCACATTTATATATCTGCATGTATGTTAAAAGGTCATGGTATGAGTTGTTTCATTTAACCAATGGCTTGCTTGGGAAGTCATTGCTTATAACTCCAATCAACACTTTTAGCAAACGTTTTCAGTGAGTCACAATCTCATGTTAACATATTCCTGCTGACACATTCCCACGCCTTGGCCTCGACCATTCAACATTATTCCAAGCAAAGAATGATTTCATCCTCAGAAGTTACTTCTGGATATATTACGCCACTTAAGTTGGAGTATTATTCAGTGGTATGTTTTATCCTTTTGGACATCTTAAACTGCATTTATCATTGTTCAATATTTAGAAATCTGTATCATGCCAAAACTTGCGAATATTTGAATGCCTATGGACAGTGCTTCAACCTTTTGCAGAAACTTCTCAGGTGTTGTCAAAACTTCTTGTGTCACATCAAAACAATATAGCATCATCATGGCACAATGCGCATTGCAGTACAAGTAGTTAACGAGAAATGTTTATTGAAAGACTAATTATGTTCGCGTCCAGGATGCTAATTGTCTCACTCAAGGCTGTACCGGCTGCTTCCAAGAGTGTTCCTTGACACACTGGAGGCTTGCATTTTCTCTAAATAAGGGATTCTCTCATTGTATCATCGCTTCAAGCTAGCAATAAACTGTGAATCTAGTGAGAGAAAAAGGAGAGTTTAGTATCTGAGAGCAAACAGTTGGAATGCAACAGAGTTGAATCTTACCAGCATTGATCAGAACCTACATGATTTATAAAAACAGACCATATTCTAAGAGCAGTGAATTGGAATATGTCGACAATGGATTTGAGTAACTCAACCACACGTTGGCAATCAACAGAAGTGTATACTATGCGGTTCATGCTCTTTCTACACGCTCGGACCAAATTCCAATAAATTAGCGAATCTATCCAATGCTTCGGATTGTCCAAGCAGGATATTATCCAATATTGGCGTTTGTTGGTGTCCCTGGTAAGTTACCCATATCAACTTTGGTTTTGGTTTAAGACTGTCGACTTGTATTTTTGCCTAGTCCATTGCTTTCGATCCTGAGTCTCTTATTTTAAAAACAAGCTTTTTGCTGCTCAGAGAGTGAATGTTCCTCATTACTCAATATCCAACCGTGAACCCTCAATCCATGAGTTGAATTCATTCAGATATTTCTTACCAAACAGCTCAGATATGTCATTCTAGACCACTGGAGACGTTGAGATTTGAATGCGGGTGTCCTGGCTCCAAGGCTGGAATGCTACCACAGCAACTCTGAAACAATATCGATTCAATTAATAACTCCATAACTTGCTCATAACTTTACTCAAATTCAGAGCTAATCCATTCCATGTCTTTCAGAGGACAAAGTCTGTGCAAAGCAGTATAGAGCAGCAGATATATAAGCAAAGCTTTCCACATTGGAGATGTCAGTGTAAAATTTTACACGTTAACGTACATTGCGCACCTTCAGTGTAACGTCCAGTAAAACATATTTTTTTTCACATCTCACAGTATTTCATGCACTCTCGTGTGGTTTTGTTCATTTTACCAAACAGCCAGTCTCCTCCTAAAATATGCTACCTTTCCTTTGCTATGACATTGCTGTATATTTGTTTTCTGGTCATCCTTGTTTTTTAACGTATGGGCAACAATGGAGTAAAGGAGAATAATGCAGAGTGGCTCAATCACTGCAGATTTGAAATCCAATCTTCACACTGTCCTGATCTTTGCGCACTGGACATTGGGTTCACACAGTTGTGCAAATATTCAGCAAGGTATTTCGCACTTTGACTGAAGAAAACAGAGAGCAAAAGTTACGAGTATTTCACATACAATCAAGCGTACACAAAAACGGTACTCACGCGTATACATGCATGCATCTCTCATGTGAGTGCACACCAACACTCATACTCACATACACTGATACACAAATACACAAACATACACAAACACAAAACACACACACAGACTTGAAATATTTTAGCTCATCTGATACTTTTGATCATAGACTGGTACATGAAATCTCCATCCTACTGATACTTATTGAGCTCAATGATTTACATGGGTATCAGTCAGGCAACAAGTCGAATTCTATTCTTCCAGTTCGGTATCTGGCTCTCTCAATACTCCCACTCCTCTATGAGTTTTATTTACATTTGTGGTCACAACTTCAGACTCCAAAATCAGAGTTCTTGACAACGTGTAAGAGCGACCATCTATTCTGCTTGACTAAATTGTACTGGGACAGTCTTGAAAGGGCAATGAAAGAAGGTACGGTTTGTCTCACCTCATTGTTAACATATTCGTGGATTTTAATTGGAAAAGGGCATTTGGAAAGTGGGAGGGACACAGAATGAGTTCCAACTATATATAATCGCAACATTTACAGGAAATCAGCAAAGGAAATGTTGCCTGCACATGCTTTAATGATATTGGAGTTATTAATAGATCACAGTTATCCGTTTATCTACAACAAACCTCGACATGATGTGCGAAAAACACCAGCATTTCTGAGTTTTCAGAACCATAGATAAAAGGTGAATGTTTCCGAGAAGTCTGTCACATAATGTTATAAGGAAGATATAGCTTTCACTTTTTTAAGACTCTTCAACCTTTTACAGCAGAAAACAGGACAGATCTTCCCATACTTATTGTTTGTACTTCGCTGCTCTGTATAAACCCGTTTTTGGTTAAATTTTTACTCTAAACGTCTGATGCTTGGTGGTGTATGTAAATTAGTGGTTTGACATTTTCAAGTGCAATTTCTGCCAGACTTCCTTCAGGCAGCAAGGCTTAATCTTATCACTTACAATATGACCAGTTATTTTGCTTTAATAACTTTTTACTAATGGGAATACTCACGATGTGAGGAAAACATGCTCGTGCAAAATTCTGTTTTTAGTTCTGAATGACGGAGTTATAGCTGGGGGCAGGGAAATTATGATGCGGTGAGGAATGACTTAGGATGTGTGGATTGGAAAAATAGGCTTCAAGGGAAGGACACAAATGATATGTGGAGCTTGTTCAACGAGCAGCTATTGGGTGTCCTTGATAAGTATGTACCAGTCAGGCAGGGAGGAAAGGGTCTTGTGAGGGAGCCGTGGTTTAATAAGGAATTGGAATCCCTTGTAAAAGGGAAGAGGGCGGCCGATATAAAGATGAGGCATGAAGGTTCAGTTGGGGCGATTGAGAGTTATAAGGTAGCCAGGAAGGATCTAAAGAGAGAGCTAAGAGCAGCGAGAAAGGGACATGAAAAGTCCTTGGTTGGTAGGATTAGGGAAAACCCTAAGGCTTTCTATAGGTATGTCAGGAATAAAAGGATGACGAGGAAGGTATCGGTCCAGTCAAGGATAGGAGTGGGAGGTTGTGCGTGGAGGCAGAGGAGATTGGAGAGACACTAATCAATACTTTTCGTCAGTATTCACTCAGGAACAGGACGTTGTTGCGTATGTGAATATTGAGTCACAAGTGATTAGAATGGATGGCTTTGAGGTATGGAGGGAAGAGGTCCGGGGAAATACTGGAAAGGGTGAAAATAGATAAGTCCCCTGGGCCTGATGGCATTTACCTTGGATCCTCTGGGAAGCTAGGGAGGAGATAACGGAGACATTGGCCTTGATTTTTATGCCGTCGTTGTCCACAAGAATAGTGCCAGAAGACTGGAGGATAGCGAATGTGGTCCCCTTGTTCAAGAAGGGGAGTAGGGACAGCCCTAGTAACTATAGGTCAGTGAGTCTCACTTCTGTTGTGGACGAGGGTAAAGCAGTAGATGTGGTGTATATGGATTTTAGCAAGGCGTTCGATAAGGTACCCCATGGTAGGCTACTGCAAACATTACGGAGGTATGGCATTGAGGCTGCATTAGAGGTTTGGATTAGGAATTGGTTGGCTGGAAGGAGACAGAACGTAGTAGTTGATGGTAAAGGTTCATCTTGGAGTGCAGTTACTAGCGGTGTTCCGCACGTATCTGTTTTGGGACCATTGTTGTTTGTCATTTTTATAAATGACCTGGAGGAGGGGCTTGAAGGCTGGGTGAGCAAGTTTGCGGATGACACGAAAGTCGGTGGGATGGTGGACAGCGAAGAAGGATGTGGGAGGTTACAGCGGTATATAGATAAGTTGCAGATCTGGGCAGAAAGGTGGCAAATGGAGTTCAATGTAGCTAAGTGTGAAGTCATTCACTTTGGTAGGAGTAACAAGAAGATGGATTACTGGGCTAATGATAGGCTACTTGGTAGTGTGGATGAGCAGAGGGATCTTGGTGGCCATGTGCACAAATCTCTGAAAGTTGCCACCCAGGTAAGTAGTGCTGTGAAGAAGGCATATGGCGTACTGGGCTTTATTGGTAGAGGAATTGAGTTCCGGGAAATGCAAGATAGACTATGAAGAGTTTTAGGGGTCATGTGCTGATAGTACTACTTGGCTTTATGCCACTGAGGCAAGAAAAGAATGTTATCTTGAAAGAACCTTACATGACAAGGAATATGGAACACCTAGTCAAGAGGTAGAAGGAAGCTTAGTCGATGTTGAGGAGGCCAGGATCAGAGTCGGGAGTGTCGTGCTGGAAAAGCACAGCAGGTCAGGCAGCATCCAAGTGCAGGAGAATCGACGTTTCGGGCATAAGGCAATGTCACCACAGTCGTGCGTGACACCACTTTCACCCCCATGGACACCGATGTAGGCCCCACTTTCACTCCATTTGCAAGCGCCACTGTTGTTACTGAAGTCATCACCGACCCTATAATCACGACCACTCATGACTTTCTATGCCCCACATCCAGCTCCTACCCAAACCCAGGTCCTAACTTCCAGCCCTGCCTTGTGTTTACGTTTCCCTCAGATTGCCCCCTCACCGAGGATGAACGTTCAGTCCTCAGCAAAGGCCTCACCTTCATTCCTCTCCGCTCCCAGATTACTGAGCTCGACCCACGTCATAAACTTGAAATGTTCTTCTGACACCTCCTCCTCCGAGCTCATTTTTTTCAATCAAGAGTCCAGCCCAACCACCGAATGCCGCTTCCCTTGCCTCCAAAGCTCCCCATCCACATGGATACCCCCCCGGGCTGGCCTGTTATCCGCACTTAACCTCTTCATTTCTAACTGCCACTGTGATATTGATCACCTCCATCTGTCCACCCCTTTCACTCACTCCAACCTCTCGTACTCACAATGTGCAGCCCTATATTCCCTCTGCTCTAACCATAACCTCACCAGCAAACCCGCAAACAAGGGGGTGCAGGAGTAGTTTGCCTCATCGATACCTCCGACCACTGAAGCCAGACTCCAACTCGCATACACCTCCACCT